>NC_056737.1:935666076-935923576 GCF_019279795.1 Protopterus annectens
CCCGGGAAGAAAAGCTCCATATATACAAATAGACAGTATTAAACAATCAAATTGAACATGTATTAATCAACAATGTACAAAGCAAGTCAGTAAAGAAATTAGTTATATAAAAACTACTTAGCAAATAATTAACAAATTAAGAAATTTAACAAAAAAATGGTGCAGTTAGTGATAAAAACTAGCCGCATGAGTTAATAGTGAGAACAGTGTGGTACAGTAATTACAAGATAGAGAAATACAGTCTACATAACAGTTAAAGACAAGGCAGTATATGTGTATACATTGCTAACTGAAACTGAGTGTAGAATCAAGATAGCCCTCAGCAGTTAATAGTTGTAGCTGTGAGAATGAGCTAGTCTAGGGTAATAAGTGAGTAGTAGGTAGCTTAACCAGGAGTATGGCAGGAGCAGAGCCAGTGTTTTGCTAGATGTTCCTTAAGGAGGTTTTTAAACTCATGAATGCTGGGGGGTTTAGCCATAGGTTGAGGAAGAATGTTCCACAGTTTAGCAATTTTATGGGGAAAAAGGGCAGTGCCCTGTGTGTTGTGGGCTTGGGTAATCTTTAAAAATAGTTTATTTGAAGATCTTAGAGCTCTAGGATTGATGTTGGGTTGGACTAGATTGGTGAGTGCTGGGCAGTTATTAGGTTTGTGATTTATATTGTGGGCTATGGACAGTTAGTTAAATGTTAGAAGGTTAGGTAGTTCATAGGTTCATAGGTTCATAGGTTCATACTAGGCTATCTGCCCTAGGGCATTTATAAGCCTAGCCAAAGTGGTGTGGCTTTCACCACCCCTTAGGTTGAAGAATACTATACCCATTAGTTTGCCGTGCCTCTGTCCAGCAGTGATACAGAGATGATCCCCGGGGTAAACCTACGATCTCCCATCCACTGGTCAAGATTCCTCTTGAACAGAGCCAGCGAGGTGCTCTGTCTCACATGGACCGGGATTCTGTTCCATAGCATAGGGAGTCTCTGGGTGATGAATCTGTCCCTCCAGCACGTCCTATTTATATCCGTGTTGAGGTTTAAGTCTCTTGCTCTTGTGGCTCTGGTGGATTTGGATTTTTTGAGGTGGAGCATGTCCATTAATTCCGGTTGGACATGGCCTTGTATGTCAGGCACAGGTCACCTCTGAGCAGACGGTATGCGACTGAATAGAGCTGGAGTTTCTTCAGTCGGGCAGCATATGGCATATTTTTGAGCCCCTTTATCCTTTTGGTGAGGAACTTTTGGGGTCTTTCCAATTGCTGCAGGTGTCGGGTAAGATACATTCGAATGGGGCATTGTACTCAATCATTGGTCTGATAAGTGAAGAGTACAGGGGAACAATGACCTCCCTTGATCTGGATGTGAATCACTTCATAATCAGGTGGGCAATGTAGAAGGTCCTCCTAACCACTTTGGCAATGTGAGTGTCAAAAGAAAGGTTACTGTCAACTTGGGTTCCCAGGTCCCTGATAACCTCTTCTGTGCTTAATGGATTGCCACCTATGTGGTAACTTGGGGTTACCTTGTTTTTACCAAAGGGTATGACTATACATTTTTTGGCATTTAGCTTAAGGCCATGGCTCTGGCACCAGTTATCTGTTTCTATGAGACCTCTCTGAAGGATATCTGTGTCTGATGGATTTTCAACTATGGCGCCTAGTTTGCAGTCATCTGCAAACTTTGTCAGCCACAATCCTCCTATGTTTGCCTGCACTTCTGAAAAGTAGATGCCGAACAAGAGGGGGCCCAGGACTGAGCCCTGTGGGACACCGCTTGTGACCGGCTTGGAGTCTGACATGGAACCAGCAACTCTAACCCTGTGGGTTCTGTCCTTGAGCCAGTTTGCAACCCATCTTGTGACATATGGGTTTACATTTAAGCTGGTGAGCTTTTCTATGATACCCGAGTGGGGTATTGTGTCGAAAGCTTTTGCAAGGTCAAGGTAGGCTGTGTGAACTGCCTTACCCTCATCAATGGCCTTGGTGACTGTTTCAAAAAAGTTGACCAAGTTCAAGAGGCATGATCTGCCCTTGACAAAGCCGAATTGGGTAGGATCCAATGTCTGTAGGTCCCCTATGTCTTTATTTATGAGTTCCATTATGATCCTTTCCATAGCTTTGCAGACCAGGCTTGTTAAGCTTATGGAGCAGTAATTACCAGGGTCCGTAGAAGCACCGCCTTTGTGGAGTGGGACCACAGTTGCTGTACGCCACTCTTTGGGTACGTATCCTGTGGTAAGGCTAAGATTAAACAGCAGCCTTATGTGTGGGTTTAGTTCCTCATTGAGTTCGTGTAGCACACAGCCGGGGACATCATCCAGTCCCATTGATGCTGTGTTTTTAGCTTTAGAGAGAGCAGCTCTCACCTGGGCATTTGAGATGATTGGGAGGCTACACTCTGCTGGGATAGATATTTCTCCTTTAGGGGGGGAGGGAGAAATTTTCACTGAACCTGTCTGCCAGTATGTTTGCAATGTCTGTGGGTTCAGTGATTTTTGTATCATTTTGGACTAATTCTGAGCATATCTGGGAGTTTCCACCCAGATTTCTAACATAGCTAAAGAAGGCCTTATGATTGTCTTTTGAGTCCTTGGCGATTTTTCTCTCAAAGTTGGCCTTGGATGATTTTATGAGTCATCGTAGTTTTTTACTAGTATTGATCAGAGATGTCTTCCCTTTTAGGGATTTTGCTCTATCGTGTAGTAGCTTTCTCCTCTTGTTGTAAAGTTTGTTTATGGCTGGGGTCCACCAGATTGCGCGCTTGCCTTTGGTGGAAAGGGTCTTGATTTTATTTGGGATTGCTTGATCCATGCAATCCTGGAGGTGCTCGTAGAAAGCATTTGTAAGGGATTCAGCAGCGTGGGTTGTGGTTTCCAATGGCTCAGGGGCCTTGAAGGATACCACACCAGTCTTAAGAAGTGTGAAGTTGGCTTTTGAGAAGTTCTTCACTGTGGTCTTTTTGTTGGGGGTGGGGGCGGGATGTGGATCTCCAGTGAGATTAGTTAATGGTCTGATCTCACCAATGAGGGATATACTTCCGGTGTGGAGCATTTTGTCCCCATGTTTGTGATGATCAGGTCTAGTATATTTTCACCTCTTGTGGGAATGGTGACAAGTTGTTCCATAGCATTTGAGTTTATGAACTCCAGGAACCTTTGGGCTAGGGTATTGGGGCTTGAGTAATGTTCCCAGTCTATGTTTGGGTAGTTGAAGTCACCCAATATGATGGTGTTTGGAGAGACATTTATACTCTCCAGTGTCTTCAGGAAGGCTGTGTGGGGTTCCTGAGTTTGAGAGGGTGGCCTGTAACATGCTACAAACTGTACAGCAGTTTTGCCTATGGTTAATTGCACCTGAATGGTCTCTGATGCTTCGTGAGTTGCCACCAGCCTGGAGGTGTGGGTATCCTTGATGAATATGGATACACCCCCTCCTTTTGTGGTACGGTCCGGGTTTTGGGGCCAGAACGCATGATATGAGGTAAAACCTGATAATGCCGGGGTGCTCTCAGGAGCCTTGAACCAGGTTTCAGTCACAGCGCAGACATCAATGTTCTCCATACTGAGGAGGGCTTCGAGGGCGTGCATCTTGAGATTTAGACTTCTGGCATTGAGCAGCATTACCCTTAGTTTTTTTCCATTATTGTTTTCTAGGGCGGTGGGTTTAGAATTTGAGCCTTGTCTAAAAAAAGGCACTATGGGGGTGGCAAGAGCCGGGGGAGAGTACAGAGCAGTGGTGGGTTCTGTAAGGGTGGCCTGTGGCAAACCTGGCGATTTTGTTGTAGCATGATTCCAGATTATTTAGGTCAGATTTATGAATGTTTGTAAATACTAGATAGCCATAGAGGAGGGTGGAGAGTAGATGTGTGCGGGCAGTGGTTAGTCTGGCATTGCCTGCTTTATTGGATGTTTTTTCCACTGCCTCTAAAGTACCAGATTCTCTGCCCCCAGCTCCCAGGAAGTCTAATAGGTTTTATAGGGTGCCTGAGGATTTTTCCTTTTTGTTTAAATGTCCTGCTGCTGACTCCTCCGTGGTGTCTGTAGCCTTTGATAAGTCATCTCAATTGCTTCTTTCATCCAAGCTACTGCCTTTTGACAATGACAGTAAAACCACGGATAGGCTGGGTAAGAAGGTTTATACTTCCTCTACCCTGGCTTTTAGGGTTATTAATTATCAGACCCATATTTCTAGGTATGTCTTAGCTCTTCTTTCTCAGGCCTGTCAGGTTCCTTCTGATCTTCCAGACTCTGAGGGTAAATCTTCTGCTCTTTCCTTGCTTGGAACTTCATCTCAGCTAGTTCATCAGTCTATCAAGTGTAGTTATGATGCTGCAGATGCCTCTTCAAGGGCTGCTGCTTCTGGCTCGGTTCTGAGGAGATATTCCTGGCTTTGACTTCAACATTTGTCTGATGATATTAAGGCTAAGTTGCTGGATGCTCCTCTGAATAATACTCTTTTGTTTTGTGAAGTGGCTGCTGGTTTATTTAAGTCTTTTCAGGACAAGGGGAAGGCTTTACAGGAGCTTAAGCATGTCTTTGTTTCTCCTGTGCCTAAATCTAAACAGAACTAACCTTCTAAGCCAGCCTTTGTTTGTAGGCAGCCTCACCCTCCTTCGAAACATAAAAGGGCAGTAAACAGACTCCTCCTGCTAAAGCCACTCAGACTGCATGGATTCTTAAGCCTTCCTTTCCTGACAAACCAGGTACTGTCTGACTATCCACCCATTACCAGTCACATTCCTCTGTCTCTTCACCTCTCTCTCTCTCTCTTCCTGTTTGGCTCTGGATCATCCAGGATTCTTGGGTTTTGTCAATCATTCGCCAAGGGTACTTCATGGTCTGGATTTCCCATTCTCCTTTTATGGGCATTCCTCAGCCTCCTTGTGAACAGCTTCCTTTTTTCCCAGAGGTTCTTTGGGACCTCTTGTCTCAGGGTACTATTCAAGAAGTGCCTATGTCCCAAAGGGAGAAAGGGTTTTATTGTAGAATGTTTCTATTGCCCAAAAAAGAAGGTACTTGGAAACCTATTCTAGACCTCTCCCATCTGAACACCTTTCTGAAGGTGCCTTCATTTCTGATGTTGTCCCTTCAGTCCCTTTTTCCTCTCTTTCTCCCTTAGGCCTTTCTGTTGTCTCTGGACCTCAAGGATGTTTATCTCCATATTCCAAGTCATCCTCTTTTCAGGAGATTTTTGCTTTTTGATGTTGCTTCCTGGCATTTTCAGTTCTGTGCTTTGCCCTTTCAACTGCCCCAAGGGTGTTCACCAAATGTCACAATCCTGTGATTGCCTTTTGCAGGCTTCAAGGGATACAAATCTTTCCTTATTTGGACAACCTGCTGATTCAGACATCTTCTCCAGAGGTCCTTTTGCAAAATCTTCATTTTCCCATTTCTCTTCTTCAGAACCTGGGGGTTCACAATAAACTTCAACAAGCCTTCCCTGACTCCTTCTCAAAATCATGTCTTTCTGGGTTGCAGGTTTCAAATGGTGCCAATACTGGCATCCTGGCCTCCTCCAAAGGCATTAACTCTCATTTCTTTCTTGCAAACTCTTCTTCCCCTGGTCTCCATTTCATCCAGGGAGTTTCTAAGAGCTCTGGGGTTCATGGCTTCCACCATTCTGATGCTTCCTCTGGCCAGGCACCACATGAGGAAGTTCCAGTGATTTCTAAAGTTAGTGTGGCTTCAGCATGCGCATCCTCTAGACTTTCCTGTTCCTCTTCTCCCGTGTCTCAAGGTCGAACTTCTGTGGTAGATTCAGCAGTTGTCTCTGAATCCAGAGCTCCCATTTCAGTCTCTGCTTCCCTCTCAGAATCTGTTCACAGACGCTTGAATGGGGAGCAACGTTTGGCTCATTGAAGATTCAGGGAGTGTGGTCACCTCGTGAGCAGAAGAAGAGATGAGGGATCTTCTGCTAGCTATTCAGGCCTTTCATCCTCTGTTCTCTGTAGGGCCTCTCAAGGTATTCATGGACAATACCACAGTCATGTGGTATATCAACAAACATGGGGGTACGAGATCCTACCGTCTTTGCCGGCTGGCACTTCTGGTATGGGATCTGGCTATCCAATATCATGTGACTCTTAAGGCAGTTTGCATTCCTTCAAATCAGAACATTGTTGCAGACAATCTGAACAGGTTGTTCACTCAATCCCATGAATGGATGCTTCACAGGGATGTGTTTCTGGACATTGTTCACCAGTGGGGTACTCCTCAAGTAGATCTCTTTGCCTCCACTTTGAATAAACAACTTACTCTGCTTTGTGTCAGAGTCTCAGGTCCTCTGGTCTGGAAGGTGGAAGCCCTCTGATTTTCTTGGAAGGGGATGTTTCTTTATGTATTCCCTCCCTTTCCTCTCATTCTGGAGTCCTGTTCAAGATTCAACAGGATGCTCCCAAAATCTTGTTGGTGACTCCCCTTTGGCTGCGACAGCACTGGTTCCATCTACTTCTGTATCTCACCAGGGGCAATCATCACAAGTTACCTCATAGGGTGGATCTCCTCACACAAGACGAGGGTCTTTCATCCATCCCCACCTGTTCACGCTTTAACTGATACTGTGGGTGATAAGGTTTTGATTCCTCACAGACACTTTTTTCTGAGGATGTCCTGCAGGTCCTGCAGGAGACCAGGAAACCTACTATTACTTATCTAAATGGAAGAGCGTTTCTGTTTGGTGTCTTTCTTGTGACCTGGACCCACTTTCTGTGGATGTTCCTTTGGTTCTTTCTTATTTGTGTGTGTTGCTCAATGCTGGTTTGGCCTATTCTTCTATTAAGGCCCACTTATCAGCTCTTTCTGCTTGTCTGCCTTTAACTCCCCAGCTAGCTTCTGGATTTGAGGCTAAGCAGTTTCTTAAAGGTGCCCTTAATATTAGACCTCCCAGGATGCCTGTTCCTCCTCCCTGGGATATTCATTTTGTTCTGGAAAAATTGACACAGGCTCTTTTTTGTGCCTGCTGTTTCAGCTTCCTTGCAACAGTGTTCTTGGAAAACAGTTCTTTTGTTAGCTCTTACTTCTGCCAGATGGATGTCTGAGTTGCAAGCCCTTATGGCTTGTCCACCTTTTTTGATATTTCATGAGGACAGGGTGTCCTTGTGTATTAATCCTTCTTTTATGCCCAAGGTGGTTAATGAGTTGTCACTTAATCAGTCTATTAATTTGCCTACCTTTTTTCCCTCTCCCCAATCTAACAGTGAGAGGGTGCTACATACCCTAGATGTGCATAGACAGCTCAGAGTTTATTTAGATAAAACTAAAGCTATCAAGACGTCTGACCAGTTATTTGTTTCCTTTCATCCTAGGTCTTTAGGTTTGGCCAAGCAAACTATTTCCATTTGGATTTCAAAGGCCATTTCCTTTTGTTACACTTTTCATGGTGAGAGCCTTCCTTCTTCTAGTAAGTCTCATTCCACTACAGGTGTGGCTTCTTCTGGTGCTTTTTTCAAAGGCTTAGATGCTAATTCTGTTCTTGTAGCTGCTACCTGGACTTCTGTGCATACCTTTACCAAACATTACCGTTGGATGGCATCTCCAGAGCTCAATCTGATTTTGCTGCTGCCATTCTTCATGGCTTCTTGGAGGGCTCTACTGCTTCCTCATCCCAGGTTTCTTGAGCTTTTGCACTCTCCCATTTAGTAAGGAGTACTGCAGCGGTGAATGTAAGGACATAGTACAGTTGTGTAAAATCTTACCATAGCGGTAGATGTCCTTGCCTTCACCGTTGCAGTATTCACTCCCTCCCTCCATCCCCCTGGTCTTTTTCCTTCCAGGCTGTGCAGATTCTCCTTGGTTTTCCTTGGAATGCTGTTCCTGCTGGGGA
Source organism: Protopterus annectens (assembly GCF_019279795.1). Taxonomy (NCBI): domain Eukaryota; kingdom Metazoa; phylum Chordata; order Ceratodontiformes; family Protopteridae; genus Protopterus; species Protopterus annectens. The sequence goes on from NC_056737.1 coordinate 935,673,888, forward strand.
AATCTGTTCTGAGGATGGTACACCTGAACATCATCCTTATGCCCTACCTTACGCAAGGGGTAAGCAGGTGATGTCCAGCGCACCTTAAAGCAATGGAAATCTTTTGTAAACTGGCTGGATGAAGAGCTTCATGGCAGGGAATCCCATTAGTAAAGAATAGTGCAACAGTGAAGGCAAGGACATCTACCATTATGGTAAGATTGTACACAACTGTACTTTCCACATGTTTATTTTATTGTTCAGTATTCTGTAAAACATCTTTATTTACCGTTACTTCTTTCTCTTCCTTATCCCCCATCCTTAGCTGCATCATCTTGCTCAGACTGTGTTTTATCTGAAAAGTGTTTTTTTTTTTGTCTACCATTTCTTCCTGCATCAATGGACAATCCATCCAAATATTACCTGTCATTACACTTCCTACACTTAGGTAAACAAATTCCTAGCTGTATTACCTGTTTGTCCACATTGACTGCATCTTTTCTTTTTTGCATTCCTACACTAAATGATTTTCTGTACCACAATAAAAGCATGCTTTTGACTGTCTCCAGTATCTTACAGTACCTCTTTTTCCATTCAGGTTAATCACATCTGAAATATACTTAACATTCATTTTCACATTTTTAAAGTTACCAAAACTTCCCACCCTATACATTTATTGCATCATAAACATTTTTAAATGCCCTATACATTATTACATACAGTTAGAAAGTAAGCCTTCAGTTCACTGTCTTCATTGTCAGTTGTTCTAAACTGAACAATCATTTTTTTTTCTTTGGTTGCAGTGCTAAATTCAGAAAAAAAAATATTCTTTCATTGGGACAGCCATTTTTTTCTTTTCCACCTCACACATAAACCTTTCTAGCAGAGGAAATGATTCCAAAGTTACATCACAAAAATCCTGTGTCCCCAGATGTTTCCGTTCTCTGACATGCTGCAGTTTATACACCAGGGGTACAATTATACTGTCAGGTAGTTTATATCTGTCTATGTTTTCATTAGTTTTAATCTTAATTCTTAATGCTTACCACTTTCTTTCAGACTTCTGCCCTCCTTCCTTGCATTTTTTTGCCTGCTTCAGTATTTCCAGTCTGGGTGGCATTTCTTTTGAATCTCTATTGCTAGTGTATGTCTTTAAAGCTAGTTTCTCCCAGCCAAACATGCACCATACAGTCTGCCTTCCTGTTCTGATTCCATGATAGTGCTTTTCTCTGCTCCCTGAGTCTGTAAACCATTTTGTAAAATTCAGTTGGGTAGTCAGACATGCAAAACTGATTTATTTTGAGTTTATACATAACAAAGGTCAGATTTTAAGGTAATACAGTATAGAATATGTATGTGTGTTGTACCTTTAAGAATAATTTCCAAGGTCAGCACATGCATATAGATAGCAAGCACATGCTAGCTTCAGTGCCATTTTGAGAGTGCAGCCAGAGAGTGAACATGTATGAGAGAGTCAGTTTGTTTATAAGTTTATCTAAGTTAAAGTTATTGCCTCATTCCTGATGTGTTTGTACATAATAAAGCTGCTTGAACAGAACCCACGAGTGTTCATCTGTTACATCCTGACTGGGAAAATGACGTGGTGTCAGAGGTGGGATTCCAGAGACTGCTTTTCAGAGATATGAGGTGCAGAATTAACAGTGAAGGTAAAATAAGAGAAACAAGAGCAAATAAGGGCCAGAAACAAGCTAAAGGTAATGAAAACATGTGTGAATGATTATTTTATTAAAAGAGATAAAAGAGAGCATTACAAGGGCACAAAAATGCATTACTAAGCCAATGAAAAACACAGAATGTTTACTGAGCAAGCGAAATCATAAAAAAGATTAGTTAAACAAAATGTTTGAAATTAAGATATCTGATAGAATGATTATCTTAAAAGCCTATAGGAGGTTCAGAGCCACCTCAGAATTGCAAAACTAGCATGTTTTGAGTGAAATGAGCACAAGAAAAGAGATTAAATGGACAAAATTAATATAATAAAGGGGAAAAGGTATAGTAAGCATAAATAAAGCAAGGTGACTGCATGTTTTTGGCAAATTACAGTGTTTTGCATAAACTACTATTTCGCATTAACTAAAGCTCTGAATAGCATAACTAGAGTTATTTGAAGCATCACAGAGTATGTAAAAGTACTTACAGTCTGTGTTTATTACTGTGCATTTATTCTGAAGAATCTATTGAGTACAAGTGCAACTATTTCATGAAGTGCAGTCAAAATACAACCATTTAAAAAAAGTTTTTTGTCCTGGGTGTGTCTACTCATGAAGGGCCACCATTACAGTGTGTTTCCTGCATTGTAAAGAGTTATTTAGCAAAGTACAGCCATTTTGGAAGTGTTTCAGTGTGCTGTGTACTGTTTATTCGCAATGTGCAGTTACTTCTAAATGCTTCTTACTCTGAGCTTCTTTTATTGCCCAATTTATTCACACAGTGCAGTTATTTGAAATGTTTCTTATACAGATAAGTTGTGATTTCTCGAAGTACAATAATTTCAAGAGTATTACAGTGCCCTGGAGACTTATTTTGCAAAGTATTTTGCAGAGTTCAATTTCTCAGAGGTTTATTGTGCTATTAGGCATAGCTACAAGTATTGGCATAAATTTCTGGCATATATATATATATATGTATGTGTGTATGTGTTTGTACATACTTCCAAAAGCCTTCACTGATGTGTTAACATGACAGAGGCATTTCGCAGACCAGGTCCACTTGTCTTTGATCAGAATACTGCAGAGAATTGGAGAATATTTCAGCAAGAATACAATATTTTCATTCAAGCAGCTTACTCAAATAAAGATGCACACACCAGGGCATTCATTTTGCTAAACCTAGCTGGGTCAGAGGCCATTGATAGAGAGCGTTCATTTGTGTATGTACCAGCAGAGTATGAAGGAGAAGGAGAAAACTGTCATACTGTTGTTCAGGGTGAATCAAGAGAAGAACCTGAGTGTTTGAACCGTAAATTCAGAGAAATGTGCAACCCCCAGACCAATGTTACATTAGAGAGGTATTTGTTTATATAAGAGACCAAAGGCCAGGAGAACCATTTGCAGCTTACATTACTGACTTGAGAAACAAAACTAAAACTTGCATGTTTGGTGATTTGAAAGATGAGTTGATAAAGGACAGGCTTGTGTGGTATCAGTAGTGTTGCTGTGAGAAAGATTTTGCTTCATGACAGAGATTTAACATTGAGCAAAGCCACTGAGATTTGTCAAATCCATGAAGTTACAGAAAGACACACAAGTATGCTGGCTAGTGATAAGAGCATGCTTTCAGCAGGCTCAGAGCAAATGTAGACGGCTTGCCGCATGTGGCAAGCAGAAACAGGCCTAAACACATGGCAGCTGCAGCCCCAGTGGGACTTCCTGTGAGAATCTGCAGTTTTCCAGCAGGTTCTAAGACTAGTTCAGTTAAAGGAGCATGCTGAGTACAGCACAAGGGTGAATCAGCAAAACCCATGTCAAGCTTCAATGTTAACTGTCATAATTGTGGTGCCAACCATTAGTCCAAAAGAGAAAAGTGTTTAGCAGTTGGTCAGCAATGTCAGAAGTGTAAAAAAATGGAATCATTTTCAAATGTTTAGCAAGGCAAGTAAACCTTACTCATTTGCAAAGAAAAATCACTCAAAAAAGCAAATTGATCATGTAGGCTTGCAGTCTTTCTGTGTAGATAGTTTATCAGTGCTTGGTGAAAAGGTTAATGCAGTAGATTTATTAGCAAAGGGCGAAGTGTTTTGTACTGTCCTTATCCATGATAAACCCATCCAGCTCAAGGTAGACACTGGTTCAAAGTGTAATATTATGTCAGCAAAAGCATTTGCCAAAGTAAGGGCTAGTGAACAACTTAGTGTGGCTAGTTGTGTGAAACTTGTTGCCTGTGGAGGTGAAGAAATTCAAACCGAGGGCTCAGTAGTGCTATCATGTTATTTGGCTGGGAATAGTTGCAAGTTGTTGTTTTATATAGTTTGAAGACCTGTGTAGTCATTATTGGGTCTCAGAGACAGTTTGAGAATGAATTTGCTTTCTTTTGCTAAAGAAGTTCATCATGTAAGCACTTGTCCCAGTTCCAGCTTCAGTGATGCTATTTTCTCAGAATATGCTGATGTTTTTGATGACAAGCTAGGCAAGCTTCCAATTGTGTATTCTATGAAGTTAGATCCAGAGGTCAGTCCAGTGGTAAGGCCGGCAAGAAAAATTCCAATAGCCATGCAGAGCAGAATTAAAGCTCAGTTGGATAAAATGGTGCAACAAGGTGTAATTTGTCCAGTTACAGAACCAACTGAATGGGTGTCTTCTATGGCAGCAACTCATAAGAAAGACTCAGATGAAATTAGACTATGCATCAACCCAAGAGATTTGAATAAGGCATTAAAGAGACCTCATCATCCTATGCGAACAGTCAAAGAAGTCACAGCCCTAATACCGAATGCCACTGTATTTTCTGTCTTGGATGCAAAGAGTTAATTTTGGCAAGTAATGCTTGATCACTGATCTTCATCACTGACTATATTCAGTACCCCATTTGGAAGATATAGATTTCTCAGGATGACATTTGGAATAAATTCTGCAAGTGGAATCTTCCAGCGTGCAATGGAACAGATCTTTTCAGGTTATCCCTGTGAAATAATAGTAGATGATTTGCTGGTTGGAGGTAATGGTGAAGCAGAGCATGACAGAAACCTCAGGAAAGTTTTAGACAGAGCATGTGAAGTAAACTTAAAACTCAATTCTCTGAAGTGCAAATTCAGATTAACAGAAATCACATATGTAGGTCATTCATTTACCAGTACAGGTTTATGACCAGACCCATCTAAGCAAACAGCTATTCTTGAGATGCCAGCACCAGATAATGTTCAAGCTCTACAGCATTTTCTTGGTATGGTTAATGATTTGGGCAAGTTCATACCAGATTTCAGTGATTTCACGGCACCTTTAAGAGAGCTAATGCACAAAAATGTTGTATGGTCTTGGCTAGAACAGCACCAGACAGCTTTTGGTGATCTTAAACAGAAAATTGCCACTCCACCTATACTAAGATAGTATGATGTCAATAGACCAGTTACTCTTTTGTGTGACACTTCAAAGTTTTGTCTTAGTGCAGTTATTCTTCAAGTGGGAAGACCAGTAGCCTATGCATCTAGAACTCTTACCCAAACTGAAATGCAATATGCTCAGATTGAAAAAGAACTTTTGGCAATTGTGTTTGCATCTTCGAAGTTTCATGATTATATTTATGGTTGAGATATCCAGAATGAAACTGATCATCAACCTCTAGTTACTATCTTAAAGAAGCCTATGCATTTTGCTACAGCAAGATTGCAAAGAATGATGCTCAGGTTACAAAAGTATAACTTCAAAATGGTCTATACGAAAGGCAAATTTCTTTATCTGGCTAATACTTTATCCAGATAACCTAGAAATTCAACAGAACAGTTTGATGCAGAGAATTTGGACTTTGATTTCATGGAAGTGCATAATTTTTCAACCACAAGACTTGATGAGCAGAGAGATCATACAAATACTGATCCTGTTCTGCAAAAGCTCAACCACAACATCCAGGTAGGATGGCCATCAAAGCAATCCAGTGTACCGCCTGAAGTGCAACCTTATTTACCTTACAGAGATGAGATGTTGATGGAAGATGACAGTATTTTAAAAGGTCCTAAAGTTGTTGTTCCTACTTCCTTACAACATGAATATATTCAGAATTTGCATCATGGCCACCCAGGTTCTGAATCTACCAAAAGAAGGGTGAGAGGACTAATATTTTGGCCTTCTCTAGTGAAAGACATTGATAAAGTACTTTTATCTTGTTCAGTATGCAATACTACTAAACCACTTCTGCAAAAAGAGCCACTTCAGCTAAGTCAAGTTCCTGAACTACCTTGGTCAACAGTAGCCACTGACATATTCCAGTGGAACAATCAGCACTACTTAGTGTTGGTCATCTCTTATTTGAACAGGTTTGAGATTGATTTTTTGCCCAACGTAACATCCACTGCTATTATTAACAGGCTGAAATGTCATTTCTCAGTCCATTGTAGTCCGCATAAGCTTATCTCTGACAATGGTCTGTAATTTGCCAGTCAATTGTTTTAGAAGTTTGCAAAAGAATGGGACTTTATACATGTTACTAGAAGTCCTGAATACTCACAGTCAAATGGTCTAGTTGAGCGTGCAGTACAGAGTACAAAGAAATTACTAGAGAAGTCAAAGCATGACAACACCGATGTCTTTTTGAATTTACTCAATCTCAGAAACATACCCTGTGATGATATACTTGGCTCACCTGCTCAAAGACTTTTATCTAGGCTAACCAGATCAACCTTGTCTATCAGTTCCAGTTTGTTGAGGCCTAAAGCTAAAAACAACAGAGCAATCAAAGCCCAACTACTCAGAAAACATTCTTTTCAGAAGTCCAGTTATGATAAAATGACCAGATTTCTTCATCCATTGAAAAAAGGAGAGACGGTGAGGATAAAAATGGCGAAAGATTTCGACCAGATTGGTCAATTAACAGGTTTATATACCGAGCCAAGAGGAATCTGTGGGCGTGGAGTACAGGAGAAATCGCAGACATCTTCTTCCTGTATCAGAACCAATATCACAGCATTGCTGCTGTAATACAGACTCTAGATCTCAGACCAATCCAGACAATGTTCCTGTGCCGGAACATGTCTTAACTTCCATTATTACTTCTGATGATGTTCCTGGTGTCCCTAAGGTTGAACATTCAGCAGAGACAGTCCCATTTGCTAGACCTAACTTTAAATTCTATGTCACATGATTTAGTTGCATCTCCAGACATAGTGTGAAATACACAGCAACCTGGACATAGTTGTCAATATGTACCTAGTTCTGTATAATTGTATGTCTAAGAACTATCTTGAATTTAGTGCATATCTATTAATGTCATCAATGAAGTGCGATTCATTTCCCAAAGAGGGAGGCTGTAGAATATGTATGTGTGTTGTACCTTTAAGAAGCATTTCCAAGGTCAGCACATGCATATAAATAGCAAGCACGTGCTAGCTTCAGTGCCATTTTGAGAGTGCAGCCAGAGAGTGAACATGTATGAGAGAGTGTTTGTTTATAAGTTTATCTAAGTTAAAGTTATTGCCTTATTCCTGATGTGTTTGTACATAATAAAACTGCTTGAACAGAACCCACAAATGTTCGTCTGTTACATCCTGACCAGGTGAACGACATAGAGGATTGATCTATAACAAAGTTTAACTACATATAATTTCCTAGGGTTGGACACATCGACTTACTAAGCACTACTTGTGAACATTCCCATGCAAATGAGAAGGGTCTATATCATATATTCAAAATTCCACAATATCGAACACCATAAGTTCGAACTTGGAATTTTGAATTATGATAACATCGAACACTTAGAATAGCAATTTTTTATTCCCAGGAAAAAAATTTGCTGTTCCGAGAAACATACACACAACACAAGCACACCAAAATAAATAAACCACACGCATACAGTTACTAAAACCCAACCCTACACTAAACCATACATACATTCCTAACTATCCACTTACCTTAACTCGTACCCTAACCCTACGGTCCGTAACTATCGCACACATACTCTATAAAACTATGCACAAACAAACTAATTAATACACACACATACAGTTAACAAAACCCACCCCTACAATACACCATACATACATCACCAACTATCCACTTACCTTAACCCACACCCTAACCCTAAGGTCCGTAACTATCGCACCACAGTGGAGGAAATAGTGAAGCCACGGAACGGCCCACTGAAATCTTGCCCTAGGTATTTTCATCCTTCGATTTAGTGGGTTCGATATTATAACATTCGAAGTTTTAGAACTTCGAAGTTATAATATAGACCAAATGAGAATGGGTCTAACATCCTATCAGATGTCTACATTATGAGCATGGGAAAGGCCCCTATGCAAATGAGGGCAGGTCTAACATCTTATCAGATGTCTTCAGCCTGGGCAGGTGTAAGCCCAGTCAGGTGGAACTGGATTGTCCAATAGTGAACTACTTCCCCTCTTTAACAGTATTTATAGTAGTAACATGATCACTGAAAGTTTAGATGAAAGAAATTGCAGTTGTGTAAAATCTTACCATAACGATAGATGTCCTTGCCTTCACTGCTGCAGTATTCTTAGCATATGGGATTCCCTGCTGTGGAAGCCCAACGTCCATGCAGTCTAACAAAGACTCCTGTTGCTTTAAAGGTACACTGAATATCACCCAAACATTCTTTGCGTAGTGTAGGGCATAAAGGTGACACTCAGGCCTACCATAGTCAGAAATGATTGCCACAGTAGGAACACCAGTCCAAGGAACCCAAGAGGTAATCTCTACATACAGGATGGCAAAGGACTAGGGGGAAGGACGGAGGGAGCAAATACTGCAGCAGTGAAGGCAAGGACATCTATCATTATGGTAAGACACAACTGTACTATGTCTTTGCATTCACTGCTACAGTATTCTTAACATATGGGAGTGCCAAAGCTCAAGAGGAAACTAGGGAGGGGGAAAGAGCAGAAAAGTCCTCTAAAAAGCCATGAAGAATGGCACTAGCAAAACCAGCCCTAGCTCTAGAGATACCATCCAACTTGTAGCGCTTGGTAAAGATATGCACCGAAGTCCAGGTAGCTGCTTCAAGAATAGAATTAGTATCTAAGCCCTTGAAAAAAGCATCAGAAGAAGCCACAGCTCTAGTAGAATGAGACTACACTGAAGGGAAGGCTCTTGCCATGAAAAGTGTAGCAAAAAGAAACAGTCTTAGAAATCCAAGAAGAAATACTTTGCTTGGATACAGCAAGTCTCAAAGATCTAGGATGAAAAGAAACAAATAACTGATCAGATTTTCTAATAGCCTCAGTCTTATCCAAATAAACCCTGAGTTGCCTGTGCACGTCCAAAGTATGTAGCACCCTCTCACTGTTGGTTTGTGGAGAGGGGAGAAAAGTAAGCAGCTTAACAGACTGATTCAGTGAGAGCTCATTAACCACCTTAGGCATAAAGGAAGGGTTAGTGGGAAAGGACACTCTGTCCTCATGAAAGATCAATCAAAAAAGGAGGACAAGCCATAAAGGCCTGTAACTCAGACACCCATCTGGCAGAAGTAAGAGCTAACAAAAAACATGTTGCAAGGAAGCTAAAGCAGCAGGCTCAAAAGAAGCCTGGATCAACTTCTCCAAAACAAAATTAAGATCCCAGGGAGGAGGAACAGGCTTCCTGGGATGTCTAATATTAAGGACGCCTTTAAGAAATTGTTTCACCTCAAATCTAGAAGCTAAAGGAGGTGAAAAAGGCAGACAAGCAGAGGTAGATGATAAGAGGGCATTAATAGAAGAATAGGCCAAACCAGCATTGAGCAACTCATACAAATAAGAGAGAACCAAAGGAACATCCACAGTAAGTGGGTCCAGATTACAAGAGAGACACCAAATAGAAAATCTCTTCCATTTGGATAAGGAGGATTTCCTAGTAGTAGGTTTCCTTATCTCATGTAAGATTTGCAGTATGCCCTCAGAAAAAAGGATATCTATAAGAAATCAAAATCCTTTCACCCACAGTGTCAGCTGAACCGTGGACAAATAGGGATGGATGAGAGATCCCTTGTCTTGTGTGGGGTCATTTATTGCACTGTTGTGATTATTTTGCTGCTTGCGTATCCCTGCTACCTTTAAACTACAACAAAAAGAAAAAAAAAAAAATCTTGCTTTTTTCCCACTTTCTGAAAGTTAAGAAAGTTCAGTTACAGATTTGCTGTTCTGAACTGTTTGGAAGTTTCTAGAAGGCCAGTGCTTGCTTGGGCTAAGGGAAAGTCTCTGTGTTCACCAGTGGGAGTGGTTAACACTGAACAGCCTGCCTGTCCCTGGAGGAGTGGTTACTACCTAGAAGCTGTAGTTTTATCGGCCATTTTGGGTCAGTTCTAAACTCCTTGATATCTCTCTCTTAAAAACCAGGCTGCCTCGTGGTTTTGGCGTCTTTTCAGGCTTGGTAGTTGTTGCTGAAGCACCTACCAAGAGGAGAAAACGCTGAGAGAAGAAAAGGAACCACTTTTGTGATTTTAAGTATTTTCTTCTGATTTTGTGTTAAGTTTTACTGCTTTGCCGCCTGCTTTTTGGCATTTTTCGGCTTGCTAAAATTTATATCTGTAACAGTAACAGTACTTGGAACACATCTCGAGCCTGTTTACCGCATTTCCTGTGTTGCACTTAATTTAAAATCGTTTTTTTCTCTAAAAACTGCATTTTACCTGATTTTGGCCTAGCACTCAAGTGTGGGGTCATTTATTGCACTGTTGTGATTATTTTGCTGCTTGTGTATCTCTGCTACCTTTAAACTACAACAAAAAGAAAAAAAAAGAATCTTGCTTTTTTCCCACTTTCTGAAAGTTAAGAAAGTTCAGTTACAGATTTGCTGTTCTGAACTGTTTGGAAGTTTCTAGAAGGCCAGTGCTTGCTTGGGCGAAAGGGAAGTCTCTGTGTTCACCAGTGGGAGTGGTTAACACTGAACAGCCTGCCTGTCCCTGGAGGAGTGGTTACTACCTAGAAGCTGTAGTTTTATTGGCCATTTTGGGTCAATTCTAAACTCCTTGATCTCTCTCTCTTAAAACCCTACAACTCTCTTTTTGAGCGGTTTTGCGCACTGAGCAGCGTCGGGCAGCGCCGCCTAAACAGGTTTAAACTATTCCAGGCTCCACAAAGTCTGCTCTTCACTTTTTCCCTTAGAACTGTTCAAACTCTCAAAGTAGTCACTCTATTCTCTTTTCTAAAGCCCTGCACTTGCTCAGCTCTTATAAGGAAACACTAACTAACTAAAGCACTACACCCTCCTTGACTTCTCATAAGTAGTAGACTCCCGATTGGTCCTTCCTGATCAAGTGAAAAATCAGTTCCCGTCCCTAATCTGATCAGTAAAAAAACAGTTCCCTATACTAATCTGGTATGTCCAAGGGTCAGTTTCAAGGTTACTCTCCAGTCCAGCTGGTGAATCTGGGAATTTTGAGGCAATGTTACAATTGCCTTATGTACACAGACAACCCTCTCCTCCTTCCAACAAACTCTAATGCATGTGAGAGATGCAGTTACACAGCCAAACTGGAGGCAGAACTCTCTCAACCCAAGACTGGCACAGTCAGTCAGGAGGAAAAGGTAACCACCCACACCACAAATCCAGTCTCACACAGACCTATTGCATCTGCATACCCAACACATAAACACACAAAAACATACTCAGAGGCTCTAAATAAAAATCTGCCTAAACAGCAAAGACCTCCTAAGCAGATATCCAAGCAACAACCACCCCTCAACAATACCCACAAATCACATATCTCACAAAATCAGTGTGCCTCACAGTCACAGCCCATAAGGCCAAACAACATACCAAATACACTTGTTATAGGGGACTCTATTGTCTGGCACACTGACGTCCCACTCACAAGAATGAACAAGGAGAAGGTCACTGTAAGCTGCCTGTCGGGTGCCAGGATCCGCCACATAACACAAGCACTCAGGTCACTCCAAAGCAAGTACAAGTATGACTCCGTCATTGTCCATGCTGGTGTGAATGACCTGAGATGTACCTCCGTGGACTACATGAAAAGAGACATAGAGGAGCTCTCTGACCATGTAGCCCAGGCTGGTATGTCCCTGACCTTGAGTAGTATCTTGCCCTCACCAAGAATGATGCCACAGTATAAAGACAAAATGATCAGTTTCAACAATTGGATAAAGTATTGGTGTCATTCAAAGGGGATCCAGTGTCTGTCAGCCTGGGATGACATGCTCGACAAGCCACGTTGCTTCGCTAGGGACGGCTTGCACCTGTTACCCTTAGGCTTTCGTATACTGGCCAAGGCTCTTGCCACCCCCATAGTGCCTTTTTTAGGCAAGGCTCAAAGGACAAACCCATCTCCATAGACAACCCAAAGATAAAAAAACTAAAGGTAATGCTACTCAATGCCAGAAGTCTAAACCTCAAGATGCATGCACTCGAGACTCTCCTCAGTATGGAGAAAATTGATGTCTGTGCAGTAACAGAAACCTGGTTCAAGGCTCCTGAGAGCACTCCAGCACTACCAGGTTATAACTCATACCATGCGTTTCGGCCCCAAAGCTCGGACCGAAGCACAAAAGGAGGGGGAGTATCTATATTCATCAAAGATACCTACACCTCCAGGTTAGTGACACTGCACGAAGCATTGGAAACCATCCATGTGCAACTAACAGCAGGCAAAACTGCCTTTCAGTTTGTAGCCTGCTACAGAACACCCTCCCTATTACAGGAACCCCACTTGGAATTCCTGAGAACACTGGAGAATATGAAGGTCTCTCCAAACACTATGTTATTGGGTGACTTCAACTACCCAAACATTGACTGGGAAAACTACTCAAGCCCAAACACCCTCGCCCAACGGTTCCTTGAATTTATAAACTCTAACACAATGGAACAACTGGTCACCACTCCCACAAGAGGGAACAACATATTGGACCTGGTCATCACCAACATGGAGACTCTATGTTCCACACCAGAGGTAAACCCCTCATTGGTAAGATCAGACCATAAACAAATTTGCCTGGACATCCATATCCCGTCCCCACCCCCAGCCAAGGAAATCACTGCAAAGAATTTCTCCAAAGCCAACTTTGCACTTCTCAAGACTGAGGTGGAATCCTTCAAAGCCCCTAGGCCAGAGGATAATACAGCCCAATCCGCAGAATCCTTTACAAATGCATTCTATGAGCACCTGCAGGAATGCATGGATCGTGCTATCCCAAATAAAACCAAGACTCACTCCTCCAAAAAAGGAGACCGGTCTGGTGGACCCTGGCCATATATAAGCTATACAACAGAAGGAGGAAGCTACTACATGACAGAGCAAAATCCCAAAAAGGGAAGGTATCTCTGATCAGTATTAGCAAGAAACTTCGATCCCTCATAAAATCATCAAAGGCCAGTTTCAAAAGAAAAATTGCCCTGGACACTAAAGATAATCACAAGGCCTTCTTTAGTTATGTCAGAAACATGGGCGGAAACTCCCAGATATGCTCTGAATTGTTGCATAACGGTACAAAATATACCGAACCTACAGACATAGCCAACATCCTGGCAGACAGATTCAGCGCAAACTTCTCCCCCCCTTCCCCCCCAAAGGAGCAAACGCCTATCCCAACTGAATGTAACCTCCCTGACATCACAGATGCACAGGTGAAAGCTGCCCTCTCCAAAGCAAAAAACACAGCATCTATGGGACCAGACGGTGTCCCAGGCTGTGTCTTACATGAGCTCCAAGAAGAACTGAACTCTCACATTAAGTCACTGTTCAAACTTAGCCTTACTACAGGATGTGTACCCAAAGAATGGCATACAGCTACAGTGGTCCCACTCCACAAAGGTGGTGCCACAACGGACCCCAGAAACTATCGCCCCATAAGCCTGACTATTCTGGTCTGTAAAGCTATGGAGCGTATTAGCATGGAACTCATAAACAAAGACATTGGGAGCCTCCAGACACTGGACCCTACCCAATTTGGCTTTGTTAAGGGCAGATCTTGCCTCTTAAACCTAGTTGATTTCTTTGAAACAGTTACCAAAGCCATAGATGAGGGCAAGGTAGTCCACACAGCCTACCTGGACCTCGCAAAAGCCTTCGACACAATACCCCACTCGGGCATCATAAATCAGCTTACAAGCTTAAATATCAACCCTATATCACAAGATGGGTTGCAAACTGGCTCAGAGATAGAACCCACATGGTCAGAATCGCAGGTGCCATGTCCGAATCCAAACCAGTTACAAGTGGCATCCCACAGGGCTCAGTTCTGGGACCTCTCTTGTTCGGTATATACTTCTGTGAGGTTCAGGCTAACACGGGGGGATTATGGCTGACAAAGTTCGCAGATGACTGCAAACTGGGGGCCATAACTGAATCTCCAGCTGACACAAGCATCCTCCAAAAGGGTCTCACAGAGATGGATGCTTGGTGCCAGAACCACGGCCTCAAGCTAAATGCTAAAAAGTGCATAGTCATCCCCTTTGGGAAAAACAAGGTGCCTACAAATTACCACATAGGTGGTAATCCATTAAGTACGGAAGACGTAATTAGAGATTTGGGGACCAACGTAGATAGTAATCTCTCCTTTGATAATCAGGTTGCCAAAGTGGTTAGAAAGACCTTCTATATAGCCCACCTTATCATGAAAGGGTTCGCATCTAGATCAAGAGAGGTCATTGTGCCCCTCTACTCATCACTCATCAGGCCCATAATTGAATACAATGCCCCTTTTGGGATGTACCTTACCCGACACCTGCAGCAACTGGACAGACCCCAAAAGTACCTCACCAAGAGGATCATGGGCTACAAACAGATGTCCTATGCAGCTCGACTAAAGAAACTCCAGTTCTACTCAGTTGCTTACCGCCTACTCAGAGACGATCTATGCCTGATGTACAAAGCCATGTCAAACCCAGAATTAATGGACATGTTCCACCTCAAAAAATCCAAGTCCCTTAGAGCTACATGCTCCAGGGACCTAAACCTCAGCACAAAAATAAATAGGACATGCTGGAGGGACAGATTCATTTCCCAGAGGCTCCCCTCACTCTGGAATAGAATCCCAATTCATGTTAGACATAGCCCCTCACTGACCCTCTTCAAGTGAAATTTGGACGCGTGGATGGGAAATTGCAAATTCACCCCTGGGATCTCTCCTGTGTCCCTGCTAGACAGAGCCACAGTAAACTAATCTTAAAAGGGTACCTTCTGTGACCTACTTTACAGAGGCACAGTAGGCTAATCTAATAGGGAGGTGGAAGCCAAATACCCTCTGGCTAGGCTTATAAATGCCCTAGGGCAGACAGCCTAGTATCTACCTATGAACCTATGAACCTGGCAGTAATGGAAGAGGAAGAGAAGTGTAAAGGAAAGAAATGAGAGTTAAGGCTTTTGGAGGGGGCAGGAAAACTAGCATTGGCACTGTCTGAATCCTGCAACCCAGAAAAACAGGATCCTAAGGAGTCAGAGAAGACTTTTTGAAATTTATAGTGAACCCCAGACTCTGAAGAAGGGAAACAGCAAAATGAAGATTTTGCAAAAGGGTCTCTGGAGAGGATGTCCTAATCAACAGATCATTCAAGTAAGGAAATATTTGGATCCCTTGAAGCCTGCAAAAAGCAATCACAGGAGCAAGACATTTGGTGAAAACCCCTGGGGCAGTAGAAAGGTCAAAGAGCAAAGGACAGAACTGTAAATGCCAGGAAGCAAAAGAGAAAAGCAAAAACTTCCTGAAAAGAGGATGGATCAGAATATAGAGATAAGCATCCTTGAAATCCAGAGACACCATATAGGCCTGAGGGAGCAAGACAGGAAACAGAATCTGAAGGGACAGCATCCAAGTGTTTAGATGAGAGAAGTCTAGAATGGGTCTCTAAGTGCTCTCTTTCCTGGGTACGAAAAACAGTCCAGAGTAGAACCCTTTCCCCCGTTGGGACACAGGCACCCCTTGAATAGTGCCCTGAGTCAAGAGATTTTGAAGGACTTCTGGGAAAAAAGGGAAATTGTTCCTGAGGAAGCTGGGGAATGCCCATAAAATGAGGATGGGATTTCCACACCATAAAGTATCCCTGATGAATGCTTGAAAGAACCAAAAAATCCTGCGTGATCTGAAGCAAATCAGGAAGAGAAAGAGAAAGGCAAAGAAAAAGAGGAATGTGGCTGAGAAAGCACAGCTAGTCATTCAGCACCTGGTTTGTCTGGAAAGGAAGGTTTTGAAGTCCCTGAAAACTGAGGAGGAGCCTGTTTTCCACTCTTCTTATCTTTATTAGCAGGGCGGGATTGCCTACAAACAAAGGCAGAAGTAGCAGGGTAGTTTCTCTGAAATTTAGGCGCAGGAGAAACAAACACATGTTTAAGCCCCTGTAGGGCCTTACCCTTATCCTGAAGGGACTTAAACCAGTAGCAGCTTCCCCAAACAAAAGCTTAGAATCCAAATGAGTATCCATCAACTTAGTGTTAATATCATCAGGTAGAGGTTGAAGCCTAAGCCAAGAATACCTCCTCATAACTGAACCAAAAACAGCAGCCCTAGAACTGGCATCTGCTGCATCATAACTACATTTAATAGAGTGATGAATGACTTGAGAGGAAGTCCCTAGCAAGGAAAGATTAGAAGTTTTACCCTCAGAGTCTGGAAAATCAGAAATAAGTTGACAGGCCTGAGAAATAAGATCCAGCACATACCTAGATATATGGATCTGATAAGTAATAGCCACAAAAGCTAGGGTAGCAGACGTGTAAACCTTATCCAGCCTTTCCATAACTCTGCTGACCTTGTCAGAAGGCAATAACTTGAGTAAAGAAAGCAATGGAGATGGCTTATCAGAGACTACAGACACTACAGGGGGGTCATCAGCAGAACATTTTTATAAAAAATAACAATCCTCAGGCACCCAATAAAACCTGTCAGGTTTCTTGGAAGCAAAGGGGAGAGAATCAGATGCATGAGAGGCATTAGAAAAATCATCCAGCAAAGCAACCAAAACAGGAGGAATAGCCACAGGCTTAGGAAATTCCATCTGCAGCAACTCATAGTACCTCTTATGGATATCAGAGACCTGAGCACAATTCCACTTAAAAAATCCATTATCCTAGACTGTCTGTCCCCAAACGTGATTTCCTCAAAAGGAACATCAGGACTAATAGATTCCTCCTCCTATGACCCATAGTCCAAAGGAGAAGGAACTTGAGTAGAATAAGTCAGGGATTCATCATCAGAATCTGACTCATCCTCAGAAACATGTTCTCCTGGCCTTTTAAGGGGGAGGAGCAGGAACCAAAACCCCTTGATGGTGGCTTTAAGGACATTAAAGCAGTAAATAGCCCTTGAGTAAAGGCCTGCCATTCACTTTGTGGAGCCCTAGGAGCAGAAGAAATATGTTTAAGTTTTTGTTTCTTTTTTAAAGGAATGTCCCCTCCAAAAAACTGAGAAGGCTCAGACATAGGACGACAGTCGAGAACCATAGTAGGAACTTCTTCCCCAAATAAAAACAGATGAACTCCCCTAGGCCCCTCAGAAAAAATCAACTATGGTTCTCCCTGAACATCCGAAATGTACACCTGCAAAGCCTCTTCAAACATGCTGCCAGCCAGATCCTCACTGCAGAGAAATCAAACAACACAGCCGGATGAGCCTCTGGGTTTGTAACGACCAAGGCACATGAACTTCTATTTTCTGAAGACATGACTTTTATAGTAAAGTATATGTGAAGGAGAAACAGATTAAAGCAGGTTTATTAAAGGAAATTTCTACCTTCACTTGCAGTTTAAACTACATTACAAGGTATCCTTTCTTCTATGCATTTAAATAATTAAAGAAAATGACTGGACTGGCTTTCTTGGGGAGTGAATGACTGGAGTGGCTTTTTTGGGGAGTGACCTACCTGTGGGCGTGGCTCATAGGGGTGTTTCATGAGTATGGTATGGGTGGGGCTTAAGGGGCACTAGAGCACTATTTCACCTAGGGCGCCATATCAGCTAAGGCCGACCCTGCTTGTATGTTCACCATTTACATGTACACAGACAACCCTCTCCTCCTCCCAACAAATTCCAACACATGTGAGAGATGCAACCATATAGCCAAACTGGAGGCTAAGCTCTCTCAACTCAGTACTGGCATAACCAGTCAGGAGGAGAAGGAAACCACACTCACTACAATTCCAGTCTCACATAGACCTACCACGACAGCAAACCAAACACATAAACACACAAAAACATACTCGGAGGCTCTAAATAAAAATCTGCCTAAGCAGCAGAGACCTCCAAAGCAGACACCCAAGCAACCGCTACCCCAAATCAAAACACGTGCAACACATAGCTCACAAAGCCAGTGCGCCGAACAGTCACAGCCCTTAAGGCTAAACAACGCACCTGATACACTTGTAATAGGTGACTCTATCGTCAGGCACACTGACGTCCCGCTCACCAGGCTGAACAAGGAGAAGGTCACAGTGAGCTGCCTGTCGGGCGCTAGGATCTGCCACATAACACAAGCACTCAGGTCACTCCAAGGCAAGTACAAATATGACTCAGTCATTGTCCATGCTGGTGCGAATGACCTGAGACATACCTCCCTGGACTACATGAAAAGAGACATAGAGGAGCTCTCTGAGCATGTAGCCCAGGCCGGTATGACCTTGACCTTGAGTAGCATCTTACCCTCACCAAGAATGATGCCACAATATGAAGACAAGATGATCAATTTCAACAATTGGCTTAAGTATTGGTGTCATTCAAAGGGGATCCAATGCCCCGGGATGACATGCTCGACAAGCCACGATGCTTCGCTAGGGACGGCTTGCACCTGTCTCCCCTGGGCTTTCAGATATTGGCGAAGGCTCTTGCTACCCCCATAGTGCCTTTTTTAGGCAAGGCTCAAAAGACAAACCCACCTCCATAGGTATAACAAGGGATAAGAAACTAAGAGTAATGCTACTCAATGCCAGAAGTCTAAACCTCAAGATGCACGCACTCAAAACTCTCCTTAGCATGGAGAACATCGATATCTGTGCAGTAACAGAAACCTGGTTCAAGGCTCCCGAGAGCACCCCAGCACTACCAGTTTATACCTCATGCCATGCTTTTCGGCCCCAAAACTTGGACCGAACCACAAAAGGAGGGGGAGTATCAATATTCGTCAAAGATACCCACACCTCTAGGTTGGTGGCACAGCACGAAGCATCAGAGACTATCCATGTGCAACTAACAGTGGGTAAAACTGCCTTCCAGTTTATAGCCTGCTACAGACCACCCTCCCAAACCCAGGAACCCCACTCGGCCT
This sequence comes from Protopterus annectens, assembly GCF_019279795.1. NCBI lineage: Eukaryota > Metazoa > Chordata > Ceratodontiformes > Protopteridae > Protopterus > Protopterus annectens. The sequence goes on from NC_056737.1 coordinate 935,692,741, forward strand.
TCCTGAGAACACTGGAAAATATGAAGGTCTCTCCAAACATCATTATAATGGGCGACTTCAACTACCCAAACATAGACTGGGAGCATTACTCTAGCTCCAACACCCTAGCCCAAAGGTTCCTAGAATTTATAAACTCAAATGCTATGGAACAACTTGTTACCACTCCCACAAGAGGGGAAAACATACTGGACCTGATCATCACCAACATGGGGACTCTATGCTCCAGACCAGAAGTGTATCCCTCACTGGTAAGATCAGATCATAAACTAATCTCACTGGATATTCACATCCCGACCCCACCCCCTGCCAAGAAAACCACAGTGAAAAACTTCTCTAAAGCAAATTTCACACTCCTCAAAACAGAGGTGGAATCCTTCAAAGCCCCCGGGCCTGTGGAAAATATGGCCCAGACCACAGAATCCTTTATTAACGCATTCTAAGAACACCTTCAGGAATGCATAGATCATGCAATCCCAAATAAAACCAAGACCCAATCCTCCAAAGGCAGACGTCCTGTCTGGTGGACCCCAGCCATAAACAAACTCTACAATAGAAGGAGGAAGCTACTACATGATAGAGCAAAATCCCAAAAAGGGAAGGCATCTCTGATCAGTATTAGCAAAAAACTACGGGCACTCATAAAATCATCTAAGGCCAGCTTCGAGACAAAAATTGCACAGGACACTAAGGATAATCACAAGGCTTTCTTTAGTTATGTTAGGAAACTGGGTGGGAATTCCCAGATATGCTCAGAATTAGTCCAAAATGACAAAAAATACACCGAACCCACAGACATTGCCAACATCCTAGCTGACAGGTTCAGCACAAACTTCTCCTCCCCTCCCCACCAAAAGGGCAAATATCTATCCCAGCAGAGTGCTGCCCCCCTGACATCTCAGATGCTCAGGTAAGAGTCGCCCTCTCCAAAGCAAAAAACACAGCATCAATGGGACCAGACGGTGTCCCGGGCTGCGTCCTACATGAACTCCAAGAAGAGCTAAACCCAAACATAAAACTACTGTTCAGTCTCAGCCTTACTACAGGATATGTACCCAAAGAGTGGCGTACAGCAACAGTGGTCCCTCTCCATAAAGGTGCTGCCTCAACGGATCCTGGAAACTATCGCTCCATAAGCCTGACTAGCTTGGTCTGCAAAGCTATGGAAATGATCATCATGGACCTCATAAATAAAGATATTGGGGACCTACAGACACTGGATCCTACCCAGTTCGGCTTTGTTAAGGGCAGATCCTGCCTCTTAAACCTGGTCGATTTCTTTGAAACAGTCACCAAGGCCATTGACAAGGGGAAGGTGGTCCACACAGCCTACCTGGACCTCGCAAAAGCCTTCGATACAATACCCCACTCAGGCATTATAGATAAGCTTACCAGCTTAAATATAAACTCCTATGTCACTAGATGGGTTGCAAACTGGCTCAAGGACAGAATCCACATGGTTAGAATTGCTGGAGCCATGTCAGACTCCAAACCAGTTACAAGTGGCGTCCCACAAGGCTCAGTCCTGGGACATCTCTTGTTCAGTATATATTTCTCGGAGGTACAGGCCAACACGGAAGGACTGTGGCTGACCAAGTTCGCAAATGACTACAAACTGGGCGTCATAATCGACTCTCCAGCCGACACAAGCATCCTCCAAAAGGGCCTCATAGAAACAGACAACTGGTGCCAGAGCCATGGCCTCAAGCTAAATGCCAAAAAGTGTATGGTCATCCCCTTTGGCAAAAACAAAGTGCCCACAAATTACCACATAGGTGGTAATCCATTAAGTACAGAAGAAGTAATTAGGGACCTGGGGACCCAAGTTGATAGCAATCTCTCATTTGACAACCACGTGGCCAAAGTGGTTAGAAAAACATTTTATATAGCCCACCAAATCATGAAGGGATTCACATCTAGATCAGGGGAGGTCATTGTGCCTCTTTACTCATCCCTCATCAGGCCCATAATTGAGTACAATGCCCCTTTTGGGATGTACCTTACCAGACACCTGCAGCAACTGGAAAGACCCTAAAAGTACCTCACCAAGAGGATCAAAGGGCTCAAACAGATGCCATATGCTGCCCGGTTAAAGAAACTCCAGCTCTACTCAGTGGCATACTGCCTGCTCTGAGGCGATCTGTGCCTGACGTATAAAGCCATGTCCAACCCGGAATTAATGGACATGCTGCACCTCAGAAAATCCAAATCCCATCGAGCTACACGCTCGAGAGACTTGAACCTCAGCACTGAAATAAATAGGACATGCTGGAGGGACAGATTCATAACCCAGAGGCTCCCTTCACTCTGGAATAAAATCCCAGTCCAGGTTAGGCAGAGTCCCTCATTGACTCTCTTCAAGAGGAATCTTGATGAGTGGATGGGAGATCGTAGGTTTACCCCGGGTATCACTTCTGTGTCACTGTTAGAGGCACAGTATACTAACCTCGAAAAAGGGCATAGCAAAATTAATTTAAAATGGGTGACGAAAGCCAAACACACTCTGGCTAGGCTTGTAAATGCCCTAGGGTAGATAGCCTAGTATGAACCTATGAACCTGTTTAGTGTAGTTTCATGTGTACTAGAAATCTTTTAAAAAATCCTATGATGAGCGGGAGCCACAAAATTGTGTGAAAGGGGAAATAAAGCTTGAAAACAGGGACATACTTCCAAAAATAGGTATATCATATGCTGGGGTAAATCAGTCTTGAAACTGGGTACATTCCTGAAAAAACAGAGACGGCTAAGATGTGTATCCCCAGAACCCATTACTTTTTTTTTTTTAGCTTTGACCAGAATTCTTGCAAAGAAGTTGAAGGGTTATATTTTATTGCTAGTTAAATACCTTCAATTACGCATTTGACAGACACTGCTGCTAGTCAGTTACCTATTACTGTCAAGTCTGTATTTTCAAGGCAAGAGATACATAATAAGAGTGTATTTTTAAGTTTTAATGCATGAGATAGCTGATATGACTGATAATGAATATGTACATGCAAAACACAGTCATTCCAAAAAATCATACAACTAGTGTGCCGCTCTCCACTGTCCAAACAATTTATGTGATCTGTACGGGTTGGTGATGGTAGTGGGGAGCGATGCAAACTGCTGCCTAAAAAGCATTGCAGTGGTGGGTTAACACGCACTTACACTTATTTTGTTATTATTTATTGGATTTGATTTGGGGGATACTAGACTCCACAGTTACTTTTAAAGAGTATTTGTAATACGCTCAGCTGTGTTATTTATTTACATACGTACTGTCATTTGCAAATTACAAAAGGTACAAAGCAACACGGTAACAATTAAAGGGTGTGTTTAAACACGTGTTACAAATTTACATTTTCTGAGTTCTGTTAACAGTTGTACTGGCCTTTTACTCCTAATTTTAAATAACGCAAAGAGTAATTAACCACATTTAGAATCGCCTTTTTGGCTTCTGATTGGAAGCAAAGCAAGTATCCGATGGAGATGTTACGAGTACGGCGTACAGTACGGTTTGATTTGAAAATACATATACTTTTACTGCAAGTTTCTATATGTATATTTAAATATAAGAAAACAATTCGACACTGTGACAAAGTAAGCTGGCAAAACGAAATTCCATAAAACCACTTTTTTTTGTAATACAAATTAAGGCTGTCATGGAAACTGTTTGGCAAGACTTGAGACTTACAACGCGGAAGTTGGTAAGTAAGGGGCGTGTTTACTTTCGGTTTTGGGGAATACGGATAGACGTCGGCAAGTTGCTCTTCATTTAAACGGTTGATTGCCTATGTAATGGTTAGTTGGTATTTAAATAGTATAGTATGTATAGAATTAGTGGGCTCTGGTTGGAAATAAAGTTGTAATGAGTTGCATGATCTGTTTTACTGTGAAATTATAACTGCAATCGTGGCAGTTTTGTTGCTGATTATCTCGTTATTGCGTAAAACTCAGTGGTAGTATGGCTCTTTTATAGTGTATTTTTATTAGCAAGGGGACTATACCCATATAGGACTACAAGGGAAAGGGACGTTTTATCAGTAGTAACATAAGTGGCATTAAGTTTAAATTTCTGTTTGCATCAGCAGTCGGTTATTTTTCCCCACATTGGTTTATGTTGCTTTGTTTGATGCATGTCCAGGCATGGTTCGAGGAAAGTCTGTTGTGGTCATTGAAAAAAAATAATGAATAAATAAAAGAGCAAAGAAAGAAAACACTAAACCACGTAGACACTTCTGTTTTGAACTTTGTACTCGCAATGTCATACTGCTGCCCCCTCTCAGATATTAAGAGCATTTACACATCTCTCCAAATGTTGAGTTGCTCAGAAAAAAATGTACTCCGTAAGTATGAGGAATATTCCTGGTTACTTCTTTGCTCTGACACTCTCATCAATGCAGCACACAATGCTTTTCAGTATTTCTCTGTGCATACATGTTTGCTTTGCCTGGTTAATGGCACTGTGTGTGTCCCTTTCCCACCGCTGAGACAGTGGGCTAAACAGAGCATAAGCAGGAATTTTTGACAATTGTTATTTAAAAATGGCCCTAGTCATCATCATCCTGTATTGTAATTAAGATGCACGCATATTCATCTAATCATATTGGTCAGCTATGGCCATTCGATGGATTTCTTTTTGCAGAAGTTGTTCGATATTTGTTCCGTTCGATGTTAACCATTCGATATTTAGCTGTTCAGTTTTTTACATTTGTTAGCCAAACATAGACCCACCCCAAGCACTGATTAGATGTATATTGTTCACTGTTGTGGTAGCCTTAGCTATATGTGGGCTCTATCCTGTATAACAGCTGTCCAGCTTCCAAAGTCTCAGGACATCTTCCACATGTCCAAACTGCCAAGCAGCTTGAACTAAGCTGACCAAAAGACAGGTTTGGGCACCAAACCCTTCAGAGCTTTCCTACTACTGAAGAGTACACTCCTGTACGGCTTTCAAGAATTGATGGGTCAGTTTGTGCTTACCTTTGCTGGGCAGATAAGTTTCTTTTTGGGAGGGATCTTCCATTTTCTTTTATTTACTGATTTATTACTTTCCTGTTCAAGAAAGTTATTTTAAGATCGTTGTGTATGACATTGTGATCTGTAGTGAGAGTAGGGAACAGGTGGAGGAGACCCTGGAGAGGTGGAGATATGTCTAGAGAGAAGAGGAATGAAGGTCAGCAGAACTAAGACAGAATATATGTGTGTGAATGAGAGAGAGGATAGAGGAATGGTGAGGATGCAGGGAGTAGAGGTGGTGAAGGTGAATGAGTTTTAAGTACTTGGGATCAACAGTTCAGAGTAATGGTGAGTGTGGAAGAGAGGTGAAGAAGAGAGTACAGGCAGGACGGAGTGGGTGGAGAAGAATGTCATGAGTGATTTGTGACAGATGAGTACAAGTAAGAGTGAAAGGGAAGGTCTATAAGAGGGTAGTGAGACCAGCTATGTTATATTGGTTGGAGACAGTGGCATTGACAAAAAGGCAGTAGTCAGAACTTGACGTGGCAGAGTTGAAGATGTTAAGATTTGCACTGGGTGTGGCAAGGATGGACAGGATTAGGAATAAGTATATTAGAGGGTCAGCCCAGGTTGGAAGGTTTGGAGACAAAGCCAGAGAGGCAAGATTACATTGGTTTGGACATGTGCTGAGGAGGGATGCAGAGTATATTGGGAAAAAGATGCTAAGGATGAAGCTGCCAGGTAACAGGAAAAGAGGAAGGCCTAAGATAAGGTTTATGGATGTGTTGAGAGAGGACATGCAGGTGGTTGGTGTGACAGAGCAAGATGCAGAGGACAGGAAGAAATGGAAACAGTTGATCTGCTGTGGCGACCCCTAATGGGAGCAGCCGAAAGAAGAAGATTGTTGTGTTTTAACAGGGTGTTTCAAGACTATAACTTACTTTTAAAATGGAGCACTTGTTTTTTTCTGTTATTTTGAAGGCACTATAAACTGATAACATATTTTCTGTGGAGAAATTGTTTTTTTTTTTTTTTCATTGTGAGGCTGCCATAGTGTTTCAACCTTTAACTGTATTTTTTTCTGTAAAAAAAAAGTAACTATTGTGGCCTGGTAGTCTTACTGGCATTTGTTCCTTGTCTTCCCCAGGAAAGAGGTACCATTTTTTACTTGACCACGGAACAAATTGTCAGTCCCATGCTTAGCCCTTCTTCCAGCCACAAAAAGGAAAAGTTAAGCAAACAGCCTTTGCCACCACAGCATGCTATTAGATTGCCTCAGCTGCAGGTGAGTGACTCTGCTGTGGCCATTTGTTGTACTTCAGACCACTCATCTTTAACCCAGGATCCCTCTGGTGTAGCAGTTACAGCCACTGTGGACTGGGATTAGCCACATCCTCTGTCTCTTGTATTCCCATTAGTGGGCAAAGGAGAGTCACTCATGTCAGTCCTGGGAGAGGGAACAGCGGTTTCCCTATGTCAGAGTGCTGTGACCATCGCTGGGGGAAGCAGCAGCTTCCCTTAGTAACATGGTTGGCCCCATTTTTTTCCCTGTCAGAAAAAAAAAAAAACAGAAAACCAAGCATGTTTACTCCTCAATTTTTATTTATTTTTTTATAGGAGTGGTTCCTGGCATGGCCTCGGAGTTTAATTCAGGCTATTGATCAGTAGTTTCTGCTTAAAGAAAGAGGGATGCCTCTTTTCCTGAAAAGATTCAGTATTCTGAATCTGAACAGGAAGATGTGGGGATAGATTCAGGGTTTTGTCCTCAGATTTCTGATTCCGTCTCAGAGGAGAGCTCAGTTTCTGATTCTCCCTGTGGGGTTTTTCTTTCTCTGAGTTGTCAAGGTGTTTTCAGTGGGAGAACACACAGGTTTCTCATACTATGAACTGTTACAGAAGGAGTTTAGAGAATCTACACCCATTCCTCCTGTCCTGCCTGTTTTAGACAATGTGTGTCTTACTGGCTTCAGTTTTCCTGATTATCAGTCAGCTGTTCCTAAAAAGGCAGATAGGATGCATAAGGATCCTAAGTCTTTTAAATTTTTATACACTATTACCAAACCTGATCCAACAGCTATAGCCCTAATTGACTCCACTGCTGCTAAGCCCTTAGTTAATTCGGTACTTGTGTATTATCGCAACCAGATTTTTACGGAGGCATAATTCTCATTGTTCTTGGGGAAACAACTGTATGTAATACTGAAAAGGGGTTTTCAAAGTGCTAACTACTATTGTTTCATATTGCTTAGGCAGCAGGAACCGGAATAACAGCAAAATTCCTCTTCCTGTTTAGTGTGCATTACCAATTAAGTTAATGAGAACTGAAATGAACATGGGTGCTAGTAGAAGAACATCCTTGCTGCGAGGACAGCTCGTCAGAATTACGTATACCAAAAGACCACTACTCATAGTTGCTTAGTTTGGGTTGATACTTTCTACAGCTCAGCATAAATTTTGAGTGATCATGGTGCGTTTAGGTAGTTATTCTTCTGCCATGGCTTCTCTGTATCACTGTAAAATGCTATCACTGAAAAGGGAAGTTCCCCACACTCCCCGTTTTTACCTCTCCTGTCCCTCATAAAATGTTTTTGCCCTAGAATCACTGACCATTGCAGTCAGTCATGGAAATCACCGAGCATTGCAGGCAGTCAGCATTGCCATGCGTTAGCATTTCATAGTATTTGAAAAGTTGCTGCCATGCCAGAGCAACATTTTTACCAGTACAGATAAATTTACATTGCTTACATGCATTGTACTTGCATATACTTATTGATCTTGCTGAATTATTTAATTGCCTGCTTCAAAGTTCTTAATATTTGTGCAGTGTTAATATATACAGTCGTTTCAAGAGAACAGTTAAAATTGCATGTCATTATAAAAAATCTGGTTGCGATAATATGTATGTACAGTTAATTTGATCCTACTCTTTCTAATAAGGATGAGAACATTATTGATGGGTATGGGAAAAAGAACATTCACTTTTGCAAGTTGATTTTTAGAATTTTAAATTTTCAGGCTCATATATATAAAGTTTGTTCTGACGTTGTGAAACAGTGAAGAATGTTTTACCTACACTTTCTTATTGTGAAGAAAAATCTGCTTTAAATAATTTAGTTTCTTCTTTTGCACAGGTCATTACTCATTGTTTTCAGTGTGTCTTTGACTCTGCTAATGCATCTTCCAGGGCTTTGTCCACTGGTGCTATTTTAAAGAGGTTTCCTTGGCTGCATTCTCAAAACCTCACAGATGATGTAAAAGTGAGATTTTAAATTCTACTTTGGTTAGAGATTTAGCATTAATCAAAAGTGTGATGAAAGGGACAAGCTGATCCAAGAAATCTCTTAGGAATTTTCAGCCCACCTTTACAAAATGCTCCAAGGGATTTTCTTTCTCCTCATCCAGTTTAGGCAAAAACAGAATAAACAGCCTCAGCAGAATTCAGGAAAACAGATGTTTAAGAAGTGGCAAAGAGGTTTAAAAAAAGAAGCCTCAAACCTCCCAAAACCAAGGACAGTACCAAGGACAGTCGTCTAACAAGTCTGAATGGCTGTTTGAGACCTTGGGGCCCCTGCCAACCTGACCCCTTTTCTCTTCCAGAAATTCAGACGCTCCTTTTTTCTCTTTTGCATTAGACATTTTTCAAACAAATGGGTTCTGACCTTTCCAGGGGGTCATTCATCATCCTCCAGATCAGACTCTTTGTTTCCTCTGGTTCTTCATGACCTGCTGTTCCAAGGAGTGATAGAGCTAGTTCCTCCTTCGTAGGTGGGAAAGAGGTTTTGTTCAGGGATGTTCCTAGGGCAAAGAGAGCAGTTCTGTATCTTTGTGTCCTAAACTTGTATGTGATAGTGACCAAATTCAAAATTATGTCACTTCACAATCTGTTATCTCTTGTTCCTCATTCAAATTTCTTGGTAGCAGGAACTTACATTACATCCCTATTAATGCATTTCTTAGGTTTTGTGTGTCTGATTCACCTAATCAGTTCTCTGCCGTACCCTTTGAACTATCCACTGCATTAAGAGCGTTCATGAAGTGTCTAGCTCCAGTTATAGCTCATTGCAGGCTACAGGGTATCCACATTTTTCCATATTTATATGACTTGCTTATCTCTGCAGATTATCTCTGCAGAGTCTATTTCACAATATCAGGAATCTCTCACTTGGGTTAAAGATCTCTTGCACAAATTAGGATTTCAGGAGAACATTCAAAAGTGTATCCTCACACAGTATTGTGTTCCGGGGATATCAACTAGACACCTCAGTCCAAAGAGATTTTTCTTCCACAGGGAAAAAAAAAACATCTTTATTTAGATCTATTTCTCAGGTTTTCCACTAGGACTTCGGTCACTTTGAGGGAATACCTCAAGATTTTGGATCTCGTGGCATCCAGTATTTTCATTATACCCCTGTCAAGACTCTACATGTGAAAAATACAATGGTATCTGAAATTCCTTTGGTCCCAGCATCAACACCCTCTATTTTTTCAGATTGCAGTACTGGGGTAAGAAAATTTTGGGGGGCGGAGACAACATATATCCTTCAGTCCAGGTCTTCCCTTCTCCCTCCATGCTCCAAAGCAGTCAGTCAACACAGAGACTTTGGACTTTGCTTGGGGAACAGTTTCAGGAGGGATAAAAGTGCAGGGTGTATGGGACACCAAAGACCGAAGCGAACGCATAAATATCTGGGAAATGCTTGTCCTGATCAAGGCACTCGACTCAGTGAAACACCTTTATTCCCTGGGACCTCTTCAAATGGTTATGCATGATACCACAATCATGTGGTACATCAGCAAACAAGGGGGAACCAGGTCATACCCCCTTTGCAGACTAGCCATGTTAGCTTGGGATTTAGCTTCACAGCACAGTCTCACTTTACAGGCGTCCTGCAGGCCATCAGAGCAAAACTGCATGGCAGACAAGCTGAGCAGGACCAGGGCAGTCTGTCACAGATGGAAACTAGATTGGGGATCTTCCAGGATTTGATCCATCTATGGGGAGTTCAGTAGACCTGTTTGCCTCCTTTCTGAAAAATCAACTGGCAAAACTCTGTTCTAGGACTTCTTGCAAGAAGGCGTAGAAGACACATGCCTTTTCTTTCTTTGGACAAGAATGATTCTGGATTCCTTTTCACCTTTTCCATTAATACTCAGTGTACTTCCAAAGATTCAGAAGGATTCCCCCACAATCACTGTAACTCCCTTCTGGCCCAACCAACCTTGGTTCTCCCTTCTTTTGAAATGGCTAGAGACAATTGCAACGAGCTTTCCTGCAGACTAGATCTACTCACACAAGAACAGGGGTGTTTCATACACACTGACATCATTTTCAATTGACTGCCTAGACTTGTAGGATCTTGATTCCTTTTAGTCACCATTTTACTGAGGATGTGCAGCAGATGCTAATGGAGGCAAGAAAGCCTGCCACTAGAAAATCATATATTAGCAAATGGAAAAGATTTTCATGTTGGTGCCAACAACATAACCAGCACCCATTTAGGGCTAATTGTTCTCCTGGTTTACAATATTTGAGTGAGTTAATATCCTATGGCCTTTCCTGTTCCTCTATTGGGTCTATATCACGTCATCAAAGTGACTAACAATTGAATCCTATTCATTGAACTTAATTCAGTGAAAGATAAATCTTTCAAGTTCATTTTATCAAATTAAAAAAAAAAACTAGTCTGCCATGATCAGGAATTTGCTCTTTTCCCCACTGTAGTGCAATCTTGGAGATGGTATATTTAGTGGGTGTGGGAGCCACAGCCCTACACCTGGGTGGGTTTTAAATAATGTTATTTTTTTTGATGGTCACTAGATTGGCCCTCTAGTTTTTTTCCCCTGGGAAAAAAATCACATAAATGAACGTTCAGATTTAGCTTTCAATGAATAGGGATTTGGTGGTTAGTCGCTTCAATGAAGGGATCTACACCACTTCTATTAAAGTTCATTTATCAGCCATTTCAGCATGTCTGCCCATGGATCCTCCTCTTTCAAGCAGTTTCATGTCAAAATGTTCTTGCAAAGGGTTTTGCGTAACAGGCCTCCAAGTAAAATGGTTGCACCTCCCTGGGATATTAATTTTGTGTTAGAGGAGCTAACACTTGCTTCATTGAACTAGCTAATCTGGCTGACTTGGAAAACTGTTCCACTGATTGCTCTGACCTCTGCAAGAAGGGTATCCGAATTGGAAGCTCTTATGGTGAGTCAACCTTACCTCATTTTCCTTAGGGACAGAGTTTCCTTGAGAACTGATCCTCCTTTTATGCTTAAAGTGGTATCCAAGTTTACTTTAAGCCAAACTATCCACTTCTTCTTTTTCTTTCCTGAACCTAAAAATGAGGGAGAAGGCATACTCCATACCTTGGATGTTCACAGACATCTGAGATATTATATTGACAGAACTAAATCTTTCAGATCTTCAGGTCAGTTGTTCATTTCATGTGAAGGTAAGAGGAAAGGACAACCTGTGTCAAAAATAGTGTGTTTCCATGGCTGTCTAAGGGTTTTATCTTTGTTATACTCACCATGACAAATCTATTCCAGGCAAGGTCAAAGCCCACTCTTCCAGGGCCTTGGCTTCATTCTAAAAGTAATACAACAAGCAAAAGGCTGTTAATGACTACAAACAATTTCCAAATGGTAAAAATCCAGACTTTATTTGCCACACGATTAGCACTATTTCACAACATGTAAAACTTCCTCAGATAAAATATCCAACAAAACACTCAGTGTTTAAAGACATTTAAAAAGTCACATGATAAAAATTGCCATCGTTAGCGATAGTGCACAGGTGACCCAGAAACTCATTAAATAAAACAAACATGTTAACATATCTCTTTAAAAAAATCTCCTACTTTTAAACATAAGTAAATACAAACATTTATGAACAACCATTTAACTTTTTATCTTTTTAGGGCTTTTAATTTAAGCAGAGGGCTGCTATGGTAATATGGTCATTCAACCCTGGCCAGTAGTAAGAATTAAGGTACTACTTCTTCTTCTTTCGGCTTTTTCCTGGATAGGGGTCGCCACAGCGGATCACCTGTCCGCCAATGATTGGCAGTGGAGTTTTACAGTGTTGAGTTGCCAGCCCCGGCACCCAACCTTCCACAGAAGGCACACACACCCACACACTGTCACACCTAGGGCCAATTTAGAGTGTCCAGTCCACCTACAGCATGTCTTTGGGATGTGGGAGGAAACCGGAGCACCCGGAGGAAACCCACGCGACCACAGGGAGGACATGCAGACTCCGCACAGAAGGCCCCCCAGCCGAAGATCGAACCAGAGAACCTCTTGCTGTGAGGCAACAATGCTAACCGCTGCACCACCATGGCCGCCCAGTAAGAATTAAGGTACAATTGCCAAAAGCCGCCCAGTAACAATTAAGGTACAATTGCCAAAAAAGTTCTATTTTTTTTTCTAACAAAACTGACCAGGGACCCCTTCCCTCACCACGTTCATTAGGGGCAACTTTTTCCAGCACGAAAAATTTTAAAAAGGTGCCCTTCATGCTCTGTAAAATGTTTTGCCAGTGCATTAGTGCTTTTACTTTTTTGTATATCATAATCGTGTTCATAAATTCGATCACAGAGCCTGCGCACTGGTTTTCCCCACATAAGAGCATTCTCAGAGTTGACAAAGTGCTATGTAGACCAGCGTCATGCTTACATAATCAAACTTACCTTTAGCTAAAAAAATTTTCCCATAAAATTAATTTGTTTGCCCCCTAAAATGAATTTACAATATTTATGTTTCCCACACTTTAACCCTCATGGGCCCTTAAAGTTAGCCCTTTTTCTCTCCATAATGGCTTTTAGGTTAGTACTGTTTTTTTATAGACCATAAGGGGTCTGTCTCCAAACTTTTCTCTGGTACAGTTGTCCTCTCTTATAATATTTCAGTTTTTATTAAGAATACTCAGTATCAGCCCACTATCCAAATTAAAAAAAAGTGATAAAGGCATTACCAAATGGTGACAAATTTCGTTCTGTGTCTCCATTAGTGACACAGGTTGCAATATTATTGTCATTAAATACCCCTTGACACAATAAAGGGCCAAAATGGCCTATTTTTCTCTTATGACTGACCTCTTGAATTAGCTCTTCAACTAAATTAAGGGGATATCCTCTTTTTGTGAACATGCATAAAAGGTTCTGACATTCCCTTTCAAAATCATTATCCCTAGTGGTCGTCAGTGTGGCTCAGACCAGTTGCCCCTTAATAACCCCCTCTTTTTTGAGAATATGGGTGAGAGCTATTATAATGCAGTAATGTATTTGAATAAGTGGGCTTTCAGAAAATATTGGATGTAAATCTATTGTTGTTACTATCATTTTACAATAAAATATCAAAATATGATCATTGCCTATAGTATGTGTAAATAAGAGGAAAGTAGTAGTCATTTTAATGTAATCGAGGAAGCTAGTAATAAGCTTCCCTCTCCCCCTTCCACAAAATAAAGATATCATAAATGGAACCTAAAATGAGAAGAAAAGTGGCATCTAGCCACATATTGGAATTCCCATTGCAACATAACTATGTTGGTGAAAAGGAATCCACAGGGTGACCTGATGGCCACTCCTTCCTTTTGTAGATAAACATTCCCTTTGAATAAAATAAAATGATTCAAAAGAATAATGTCAAGGAGCTCTTCATAAAAATTAATTTTATCTTGCTGGATCCCCCCTCCTACCTAAATAGTCAGTGAACCAAAGAACACCAGTCTGTTGCGGGATGACCATAAAAAGGGCATGAACATCAGTAGCAACAAATATATCATTCTCCTTATATTCCACCCCTACTATTTTCTCTAAGAAATGCCAAGAGTCATGGCAAATATATATTCTTCCTCAGTAATGAGTTGTTTCAAATTATTATCCGGGAATCGAGCACGGCAATCGTAATTGAGCCTCACCCATCCAGTATTGGACACAGCAGGGGATTTTGAATATCCTTATGGATCTTTGGAAGCCCAAAGATCATAGGAACCAAGAGAGAAGAAACATTAAGATAGTTAAAGTGTTCAATAGGTATTCTTCCCACGATAAATCTTTAAGTTGAATCCTGATTCTGTAGTAAGCCATATTTAATTGATTTTTGCTGACAGGTTCATATGCTTTTCCTTCTAATAACAATAGCATCCATCTATTGTAGTCCTCATAGGATATAATCACCAACCCATCCCCCTTATCCAGTTTCATGACTCTTACGTTTTGGCTTTTAATAAAATCAATTAGTGCAAGATCTTCAGGAGACGCGTTTGAAATTCTATTTTGCAAATGTTTGCCCAACAGGTTATGAAAATCAAGTTCACAAATTCTTTCAAAAAAATCCAAGGAGGGATGCAGGGGTAGGTTAAAGGTGCTAGATAATCTAAATTGTTGCCCCATTTTCTCAAAGTCATGAAACAATAAAGATTCTATTCCTGAAGATATAGATTCTCCAAGATGGCGCAAAAAGTACGTCCTTTTAGAAAAGGTCAGCATATAGGTTATTAGTAGGTACCTCAGAATAATTATAAATGCTGAAGTCCATGTCATTGTTTTCGATAATTCCACAAACAGGTCACTGTGTATCAAAAAGGAAATTATCTGCAGAACCAGCATATAAGTCATTTACCTCCTTCGTCCATCATGCTGACGATTGCATTGGTTCACAGGTAGGGGCCTGTTCATGTTGGTTGTTTGCCTGTGGTTCATTCTTGAAGATGTACCCCATTCCCCTGTTTCCCATTGGTTCCTTTGATGGCTGTCCTTTAATTGCTCAGATCTCCTCAACTGAAAATCCACGATTGGATATGTTATTGGCATCCTCCGCAAGGAAGGGTAAACCTGTCTGGTGGACATCTGCAATAAATAAACTATGTTTTAACAAAAGGAAAAACAATTGCTGTCCAGGACCATGAAGGAGCAGGTGCCTAATTGGAAGCAATCTCTCCTTAGCCTGAACAAGCAAATAAGAGCACTAGTGAGATCCTCTAAAGCCAACTTCGAGTCCAAATTGGCCACATCTACTAGAGACAATCATAAGGCCTTCTTCAGTTATGTCCGCAGTCTCAAAGGAAGCATCTGGATCTGTTCAGAACTGGTAGTCAGGGACACCACATACACATATGCTGTAGATATAGCCAACGGCTGACAGATTCAGTGAAAACTTCACCCCTCTGTCTCCCCCATTAGTAAATCAGGACATCCCCAGTACCTGCTCCCCTCCCCTTATCTCTAGGGAACAGGTTATCACTGCCCTCTCAAAGGCAAAAAATACAGCCTCCATGGGACCCGATAGCATCCCTGGCTGCATCCTACATGAACTCGGGCATGAAGCTGCAGCACCATTAGGCACCCTATTCAACCAAAGCCTGAGTACCGGCTTTGTCCCAGCCGAGTGGAGAACAGTCACTGTCATCCCTTTGCACAAAGGTGGAGCATCCACTGATCCAGGAAATTATAAACCCATCAGCCTAACTAGCTTGATCTGCAAGGCCATGGAACAGATTATCATGGACCTCATTAACAGCGACATTGGCAACCTCCAAACACTCAACCCCACACAGTTTGGCTTTGTCAAGTGGAGGTCATGTCTGTTAAATCTGTTTGACCTCTTTGAGACCGTCACCAAAGCCATGGACGAAGGGAAGATGGTGCACACCGCATACCTTGACCTGGCCAAGGCCTTCGACACTATTCCCCACTCGGGCATAGTAGACAAACTCTCTCAACTAGGTGCTAATCCATATGTTATCAGATGGGTAGCAAACTGTCTCACTGATAGAACTCACCTAATCAAAATATGAGAAGCCGCCTCAAGCAGTAGACCCGTAATGACCGGCGTACCCCAGGGATTGGTCTTGGGGCCTCTGTTATTCAGGATATACTTCTCTGAGGTGCAGGCCAAAACAAGTGGGTTATGGCTGACTAGGTTTGCAGATGACTGCAAGCTGGGTGTGGTCATCAATTCCTCAAGTTATGTGGACATCTTCCAAGAGGGTCTCGCCCAAACAAATGACTTGTGCCAGAATAAAGGCCTCAAGCTGAATGCCAAAAAAATGTATCATCATCCCTTTTGGGGAGAGTGATGTCCCCACATGTTATCACTTTGCATGCTTAGGATGTTGTTGTTAATCAGTCATGAGGGATTTGGGCACCCAGGTTGATAGCAACCTGACTTTTGACCACAATGTTGCTTCTGTTGTACAGAAAGCTTTCTGTATGGTGCACCTCATACATAAGGGTATCCCATCCAGGGACAAGGAGATCATAACATCCCTGTATTCTTCCCTAATAAGGCCAGTTATTGAGTACAATGTCACCTTTGGCATGTACCTTGCAAAACACATTCAGCAGCTGGAGGGACCACAGAGGTTCCTCACCAGAAGAATCCAGAAACATCTACCCTACACAGACTAAAAGCCCTGTCCCTCTACTAAGTTTCATACAGACTCCTCAGAGGTGACCTCTGTCTGGCATACAAAGCAATCTCAGACCCTGCCTCGATGGGGCTACTGCATATCCGTAAGTCAAGCTCCACTCGAGTAACACACACGCAACCTCAACCTGGTCTGTGATAAGAGTATGAGGCCCAAAAGTATTTCCTCTCCCAAAGCTGGGAGTCAGGAGGGTCATGGTAAGCCATCTCATGTTGATATTCCACCCTGTTCCTTTCCAATTTCTTAAGTTTAATTGCACTAATTTGTTGGAGTTGTTTTTCAATGCTACTATAAATACAAGCATGCTCCATTTTATAGTTCTCATATCTTAAGTCGTGAATGATATCACTGTTAAGGACACTCACCTCAGTCGTACGTTTTTCACTCAACTTTATATTATGTTTGACCACAACCTCCATATACTCACACCCTTGTTTTCCAAATAGGTGATAGTAGTAGTTCTCGATGTAGGCGTGAGTTCTTCTCCATACTTGTAGGGTAATGCCACAGTCTAAGGCCCTAAGGGGACCCTTTGCAGCCTTAAATTCTCCAAGAGACAGGCATTTTCCCATTGAAGCTTTTTTAGTTTCAATAATTTATAATCAAATTTATTCATTCAGTCAAGATGTCACGCCCTTGTGCCAAAGGGTTTGCAAAACAAAAATTATTATTCTGCAACCAGTCTGTAAAGAACCAGAACATCGCCGACCCGGGGCAATACCTCACTGGTTCAGTGGGTTGATTTTGATGATGCAATCTATTAAAATTGTTGCCAAATCCTTTTTCCAAAGAGAAGTTAACCCATAAAGGCTCCCGCCATTAATTCCTGGGATACTAGAAGTATGGGTAGAAGCAGTATCATCCAGCCTCTGGGTCAACTGCTAGATAAGAAGATTCAGATTGCCGACTGTCCGTTGTAAATCAGTACCAGGGTTATCCATAAACAAACACGGTGTAGGCAAAGGAGATTCATTAGCCATATAACAGCCCAGAGAACAAAAACTAATGGACCAAACCAATAGCAGAAGGGTAAACTAGTAATATAACAAGCAAAAGGCCGTTAATGACTGCAGAGAACCTTTGAATGGTACCTACGATATCTTTATTTTGTGAAAGGGGTATAGGGAAGCTATTACTGGCTTCCTCAGTTATATTAATATGACTACTACTTTTCTACTTTCCTCTGATTTACACATACAATAGGTAATGAAAATATGTCATACTTTGATATTTTTATTAGAAAAGGATAGTACCAACAGCAGATTTACATCCAATATTTTCCGAGAGCCCACTTATTCAAAATACATTACTGCATTATAATAATGCTCACCCATATTCTCAAAAAAGAGTGGTTATTAAGGAGTAGTTGGTCCAGAATGCATGGATGACCACTAGGGATAATGATTTTGAAGGGGAATGTCAAAACCTTTTAGGCATATTCACAAAAAGAGGATATCCCCTTTATTGTGTAAAGGGGTATTGAATGACAATAATAATGTGTGTCACTGATGGAGGCATGGAACAAAATTTGTCACCATTTGGTAATGCGTTCATCATGGTTTTTAATTTGGATAGTGGGCTGATATGGAATATTCTTAAAAAAAAAACTAGAACATTATAAGAGAGTACAGTTGTAGCGGAGAAAAGGTTGGGGATAGACCCCTTATAGTCTATAAAACGGGTACGAACCTAAAAGCCATTATGGAGGGAAAAAGAGCTAACTTTGGGCCCATGAGGGTTAAAAATGTGTGGGAGATGTAAATATTGTGAATTCATTTTAGAGGGCGAACAAATTAATATTATGGGGAAGATGCTTTTAGCTAAATGTAAGTTTGATTATGAAAGCACAGGGCTGGGCTACATAGCACTTTGTCAACTCTGCCATGCTTTAATGTGGGGAAAATGGAGCATAGCTCCGTGATGAAATTTATGAACATGATTATGATATATGGAAAAGTAAAAGCACTAATGCACAGGCAAAACATGTTAAAGAGCATGAAGGCACCTTTTTAACTTTTTCATGTTGGAAAAAAAGTTGCCCCTAATGAACAGGGGGGGGGGGGTCCTTGGTCAGTTTTGTTAGGAAAAAAAGAGAACTTTTTTTGGCAATTGTACCTTAATTCTTAATACTGGCCAGGGCTGAATGACCATATTACCATAGCACCCCTGCTTAAATTAAATGCCTTAAATGGTTGTTTGTAAATGTTTTTATGCACTTGGGTTTAAAAGCATATGAGAACTCCAAGAGATATGTTAACATGTTTGTTTTATTTAATGAGTATCTGGGTCAGCTGCACACTATCACTTTAATGCCGACAATTTTTATCATGTGACTTTTTAAATTTATTTAAACACTGACTATTTTGTTTGGTATTTTATCTGAGGAAGTTTTACATGTTGTGAAACAAAAGCGCTAATCTCATGGCAAATAAAGTCTGAATTTTTACTGTTCGGAGGTTCTTTGCAGTCAGTAACAGCCTTTTGCTTGTTGTATTACTAGTCTATCCTTTCGCTGTTAGTTTGGTCCATTCATTCTAGAAGCTGCTGCTTGGTCCTCTGTACATACTTTAACAAAACACTGTAAACTGGATTCCTTCTCTGGGAGTAGATTGTGCTTTGTTAGGAGCATAAGCCAGGGGCTCCTTGGCCCTTCTCCGTCCGCCTCCCAAATATAGTTAGTTGTGGTAATGTAGCCATATAGCTAAGGCTACTGCAGCACTGATCAATATGAAGAACATAGTTTTATTTATTTATTTATTTGTCTTTTGGTAACTGGCTTAGTCCACTGGGCTGGTGGCCTATTTTCAGTGGAGACCCAAGGAGAAAAGCTCCACATACAAAACGAACAATACATAGTTTACATACCTAAAAGTAATTAAAAGGCAGCAAAAAAAAAAAATCAATTAACAATTCTTATAAATTCAAAGCTGAGAAATTGTCGGTTTACAGTGAATCATCAGAAAAAAGTGTTTACAGAAATTGTAGGTTAGCAGTATAACATCAGTATCAAAGGAATATGCAAAAATATAGGAAGCAGAGAGAACATGTAGGTAGAGAGGGAGAGGAGACCGTTTTTGATCAAATAAGAGAGATAAAAGGAAGGAAAACACAGTACTGGTATAGAAAAAGAGCGATATAAAGGTGGGGTAGGAGCTGGAGGTAAAGCACTGAGGAGACTTGGTGGGTAGAGGTTAGGTAGGAAGGTTGCAGGTACAGGAGGATGACTTAGGAATTAAAGAACTATTTTGTTTTTTGAAAAGAGAGGGAGAGTGGATGGATCATATGGAGGTAGAGAACTTGTTCCATGTTAGAGATACAGAGCTTTTGTAGAGAATGTACCTATAGATTTATTAGGTCTATAGGACTCAAGTAGCTGTTGGGCAGAGCTACAAAGAGGTCGTGAGGGTTTGTACAGGGATAGGAGGGTGGTTAAGAGAGGGGCAGTTTCTTAGTTTGTATAGTAGGGAGTGTGTAATCTGGAGCTGACAAAGTTGTAGTAATTGAGGGAATTCAAGCCAATGTATTTGTTTAAGGGCAAGGCAGTGATGGGATTTTATAGGGTAAGTTACAGGCAAATCTTGTGATCTGGTTATAAGTTTGTTTATTTAACAGATTTGCTTGGAAGTGAGTAAATACTGGGGAAGCATCGAGTAGGCAGGGGAGGAGATAGGATTGAGCTAGAGTAGTTCTTGAGTTGATGGATAAGAATGTTCTATTTCTATACAAAAGGCTAAGTTTGGGTGCGTCTTTTTGATGGAAAGTTGAATATGATGGTCGAATTTTAGTTGATTGTCTACTGATTCTTAAACGTTTTGGGTGAGTGTTTTTAGATGAGTTATGGAATTTGCCAGGAAAAGTTTTTTTTTTTTTTTTTTTTTTTTTTAGATTAACAATGAGTTGGTTGTTGATTAGCCAGTGTTCAGTGGAGTTAAGAAGATTGTGTAAGAGAGAGAAGGTCAGCTGGGTTGTCAGAGGTGGTAATAAGACTAGTCATCAGCATATTGGATCAGAGATGAGGTTTTGCAGGCAGAGTGTAGGTTGTTAGTAAAGATTTTGAAGAGATGGGGGCCTAGAATGGATCCTTGGGGTACACCTGTATTGATGGGTAGGAAACGGGAGCAGGAGTTTAGCCATCTAACAGATTGGTGTCTGTTATTAAGGTAACTAGAAAACCAGTTTGTAGTTGATGGAGAGAGGTCAAGTTCGGTAAGTTTAGAGAGAAGCTTGGGGTGGGAGACTGTGTCGAATGCTTTGGAGAGGTCAAGGTATTTACATGACACCAGTTTGTGGTTATCTCTTGCCTCTGCGAGGGCATGGATGAAGGATAGAAGGGCTGTGGCTGTACTGTGATGTGGCCTAAAACCGTGTTGAGAGGGAGTGAGGAGGTTTTCCTGGAGAAGATGATTAAGCAGTTGTCTGTGAATGCATTTTTCTAGGATTTTTGACGGAGAGAGGATGGCTATGAGTCGGAAATTAGAAGAGTTTGTTAAGTTACCTCCTTTGTGAAGAGGAATTGTATAAAAGGATTTCCAAATACCAGAGACAGAGGATAAGACCGGTTAATAAGGATAGAAATGGGGTAAGCTATAGAGTAGGCTGCTAGTTTGAGAAATTTGGGGGGGGATTGTCGAAGGAAGGGGAGCAAGGTTTTAGTTTCTGCAGGAGAGATTTTACATAAGCAGTGGAAAAAAGAAGTTATTTCTTACCATAACGTTCCATCTGAGTTGTTGATCTTCTTCCTGTCATCACTGATGTGTTCGGTTCCGAGCCCTCGGAACCGAGTCGGCCTTATACCAAGCTTGCATGCACCAAAAACTCTCGAGCTAAGCTGCTACCCACAATGCCCTTTGCTCAGTTACCTCAGATCGAGTTTGCATACAACATATAGAAGAAGAATAAGTCAGAGGCTATCTCTGCGCAGAAACGCTAATACACCACAAAGACCCAGAAGATCCTCTAGGAACCTTAGGAGGGGGTCAGTGGGAGGGTGTGATGACTGGAAGAAGATCAACAACTCAGATGGAACGTTATGGTAAGACAGAACTTCTTTATCTGAAGTTGATAATCTTCTTCCTATTCATCACTGATGGGACCGAGTCCCCAGCTACTTGGAGAACCTGGGTGGCCCTTATGGAAGAACATTCCTGAGAACCATTGAGCCAAAGGCCACTCTTCCCCTGGAGATCAGATCCAATTTTTAATGCTTGATAAAGGTGTGGGGCTTAGCCCAAATGGCAGCTGCACAAATGTCATCCATGGAGGCCCTAGAGTGGAAGGCAACAGATGCTGCAATAGCCCTAGTTGAATGGGCTTTGATTTGGCCAGGCTTCGATCCCTCCGTAAGTGAATATGTGAAGGCAATGCAATCCCTGAGCCATTTAGACAAAGTAACTTTCAATACTGCACATCCCATTCTAGGGCCCGCAAAGGAAATGAAAAGCTGGTCCGACTTGTGAAAGGATTTAGTTCTGTCCAGATAGAAACATAATTGTCTATGAACATCCAAGGAATGTAGACAGTATTCTCCCTTGTTAGAGTAATTTGGGGAAAAACACAGGGAGCTCAATGGACTGGTTGTTTGAAAAATCAGAGACCACTTTGGGGAGAAAGGATGGGTTAGTATGAAGTGATACTCTGTCCTTATGAAAGATCAGATAAGGACTGTTGGTATATAAAGTAATTCAGAAATTCATCTGAAGTTATAGCCACCAGGAATAAGGATTTCCATGACAGGAAGTTTAGATCACATGTCGCAGCCGGCTCAAACGGGGGCAGAGAGAGAGCCTGCAGAACCCAGGACAGATTCCATGCCTCCACCGGCTGTCTGATGGGAGGCCTGCTGTGAAAAATACCTTTTGAGGAAGGTCTTGCAAAGGCGAGAGGAGATAAGAGGCATTCCTTCAGACCCATTATGGAAGTTGGAAACAGCTGCTAGATGGACTCGAATGGTGGAAGCTGATGCTCCTTTGTCAAACAGTTCAGCCAGATAATGAAGGATAGTGGCTACGGGGGTGGAAAACGGATCTAGCTTCTGACTACGTCACCAAATAGAGAATCTTTTCCATTTATCCCTATAAAGTTTCCTGGTGGATGATTTATGAGAGGCCAAGATAATATCCCGGATGGGTGAAGAGCAGGTTTCCTGCCTGGCAACTAACGGAAGTGGAGAAACCAAGCTGTTAGCTTGAGAGTGGACAGATACGAGGGAGTCGGCCCCTGTGGGTGACATATGTCCTGACGAGTGTCTAGGATCCAAGGAGGTTGTAACAGATGAGGTTGAAGGAAGGGAAACCACACTTGGTGAGGCCAGAACAGGGCAATGAGGATCAGTTTGCTTCTCAACCGAATAGCTTTCCGTAGAACAAGGGGAATCGGAGGAATCAGAGGGTAAGCATAAAGGAGACCCGTGGGCCAATTGTGGATTAGAGCATTTCTTGGTGATTCCCCGAGAGGGAGGGCAAAGTAGCTGCTGCATTTTCTGTTTGAAGGGGAGGTGAAAAGGTTGCAGCATGGCTGGCTCCAACGGCTGAAAATTTCCGCTGCCACACTCTGGTTGACAGACCACTTGTGAGGATGAAGAATGCATCTGCTCAGTCTGTCCGCAATCACGTTGGAGCTCCCCAGGATGTGCTTTGTGATCAGAAAGTGGTTGGAAGCTATCGCCCACTGCCAGATTCTCATGGCTTCGCAACATAGGAGGGTAAGATTTGGTCCCTCCCTGTTTGCTTATGTACCAGACCATGGACATGTCTGACTGGACAGCAATCGTTCCAGATGGAAGGAGTGGATGAAAAGCTTGCAACGCTAATAACACCGCTCTTGACTCCAGGACATTGATATGCAAATTGACCTCCACATCGGACCACGTGCCTTGGACTGACTTTCCCTGGAAATGGCCCTCCACCCCATCAGGGAAGCATCCGTGGTCACCGTGGCACTGAGCTGTGGAACCTAGAAGGGGCGACACCAAAGATTTTCATCTGTACTCCTCCACCAGAGGGGATCTTGTTCGCAAATGTTGGTGATGAGAATCTGTGAGTTCAGGGGGTGAAGATTGGGTATCCACTGGGCCTGAAGGAGCCATTGTAGTAATCTCATGTGAAGTCTGGCTAAGGGAACTATGTGGATGGCTGCAGCCATAGATCCCAAGGCTTGGAGGATTTCCCTTGCAGACACCTTGCTTCAACAGAGTATCACCTGAACTTGTGCCCTTAGTCTCTGAAGCCTCTGGAGAGGAAGTGAGATCAGGCTTGACTGGGTGTTGAATATTGCTCCAATGAATTCCAGTTGTTGTGATGGTTGAAGGTTTGATTTCTCCCAATGTATGGTGATGCCTAATGACTCCGCTAGAGCCAGTGTGTAGCGGAGGGCCCTGACCAGAAGACACTTTGTGGGGGAGGAGAGGAGCCAATCGTCTAGGTATGGAAACACCTGGAATGATGAGCTGTTACCACTGCAAGACATTTCGTGAACACTCTGGGGGCCATCGAGAGACCAAAAGGCAGTGCTTTGAATTGGTAGTGATTGGCTCCCAACCAGAAGAGAAGGAGGCTCCTGGAGCACTTGTCCATCTTGATATGGTGATATGCATCCTGGAGATCTAATGAGCACATCCACACACCCTCCCACAGAAAGGGGAGGATGGATTGAATCGTGACCATGCGGAACTTGGTCTGAACTACCAATTTGTTTAGTTGGCTGACATCCAGGATGGGCCTACAGTCCCCTGTTTTCTTTGGCACCAAAAAGAATCTTGAGTAGCACCCTGATCCATACTGATCTGGGGGGACCTGTTGGATGGCTCGTTTTTGACATAGCTTTCGTATTTCGGAAGCTGCCTCCTCTCTTTGACTGGGTGGAACATTGGGAAGGGATTTCAGAGGCCTTGGATAAGTTATTAGGGGAATATGGTAGCCTCTGGTAATGATTCTCTGCACCCACCGATCGTTCGTAATGGAGAGCCAGGCAGCTTGGTGCAGAGAAAAATGTGCCCCGACTGCTTCCAGAGGAAAGCAATCTGGCAGTGCTTCTGGAGCGCTGATATGGTCTACCCGAGAAGGAATCTCTGGAGCCCTGGTTTCGGGGGGACCCTCTGCCCTGAAAGGGATGTCTTCCATTATTGGAACCCCCCTCTGCCTCTGGAGGAGTCCTCACCACGTGCATCTCAGAAACGACGTTGAGACTTCTTGTGCCACATCTTTCCACTCCTCTGATTCTGGAGAAGGAACGCTGAGGTTTGGAAAAGCGTAGGCCAACGGCAGACAAGGTCTTCCCATCTGGCTAATGTATCCTTGACCATAGCACCGAACAGAGTAGATGGCTTGATAGGGGCATTTAGAAAGGAAGACTTGAAGGAGTCTGCGAGGTCGCAAATGCGCATCCAGGCGTGGTGTCTCATGACTGCGCCTGCACCCGCAACTCTAGCTGCTCCTTCAGTTGCATGTGACAGCAACCTCATGGATGAATTGGATATTGATTCTAGGGTGACAAGTTGGGAAGCAACTTTATCTCGTGCTCCATCCGATACTTGGTCTGCGAGAGTTCCAGAGAGTTCAAAAATAAGATCTATCTGGAGCCTCGTAAAATGTGCCAGAAAGTTCAGAGACCTAACTGCGAAGGTCTCTGATGCAAAGACTCCTTTCCCTAACCTGTCCACTGCCCAGGACTCTCTGTTGAGTGGGTGAACAGCAGGACTCTCTTCTGCAAGGTCCTTTTTCGTGGCTGCTGCCATCACCATAGTGTCCACTGGCAAACCTCTGGACCAATGGGGTTGATCCTCTGGAAGGAAGAGTACTTTGTCTGATCTCCTGGGGATGGCCTCAATGGAGTCAGGGTTCCTCCAAGCCCATTTCACGATGAGTTTAACCAACTCATCAGCAGTGGGGGGGGGGGGCCCAAGAAGTAGAAGGCCAAGAGTGAAAGGCCTGCAGGAATACGGTTTCTCCAAGGAAGGGTTGGAGGACTTCCAGTTACCCCTCTGTTTTAAAATTTTCATGATGTCTGCAAAGAAGACCTCATTAGGGGTGACCTTGGGGACCCTTCCCCATCATCGTAGTCCATATCTTCCATGAGGGACTCCTCTGGGGAGTCCATGTGTTTCCTCTTACACACCCGTTTCCAAGGGGGTTCTTTGGTGGGAGCATCTGAAGAAGACTCGGAAAGGGAAATGCCCTGGACAGGGGTTTCCTGGGCCTTGTGCTCTCAGAGTCCTGGGGGAGTGGCTTTTGACTGCTGCGGCTCAGAAGGAACAGGGGGAATAACCAATGGAGGAGGATTGCCAGCAGCAAGCACCCTCTCCATCACCTGGAAAGCAGGCCCGCCTGAAGACGAGTGGGAGCCCGGAACCGGAGAAGACAAAATCGGAACCGGGGTCACACCCAGCTCCAGACAGTCAGTCCCCGGGGACAGAGCCTCAAGCAAACTCAGAGCGGTAGTCATCCTCTGATCCGAAGTCGGGACCGACAAAACCGTCGGAACAGAGACCGGAACCGGAGGTTCCACCCCCCCCCAAGCATGAGATTGAGGAAGTGTGGGTTCCAACGGACTGACACCCAAAGGGGTCTCAAGGCCTCATACAGAGTCGTTGTCGGTGCCAAGGAAGGGAGTCCTCTAATAAAAGTTGGATAAATGAGCCTTAGAACCAAGGGATCCAAGGGAGGAGAATAAGTAGGGGTTGCTGGAGAAATAGACCCAAAGCCTGGAGTGGGATAGGGTCTAGGCAGATTTGAAATCCCCTGGTGGTCAGCAGCTAGTCAAAGGCGCACCACATCCAATTCGGAAAGGCTCCTGGTGGATCTCACTGATGCCCCTGAGGGGGAATCAGGCCGGTTCAAAAAGGGGCTGCAGGCTTGTCCGGCAAACGGGTCCACAGTAGAGGACTAGCGGGTCCGTGGTGTGTCACAGAATGGCACCGATTCCAGTTTTGAAACTGGTAACAATGGTATGTCTGGAACCGTGAATGGGCTCGAGCCAAAGTTTACAATAGGGGTGGATGACAAAAACAGTCCCGAGGTAGTTGTCGGAACCGATATCGGAGCAGAATGGGGCAAAGTCGGTGCGAAAGAGAAACCAATAAGCTGGTCAGTACCGAGGCAGTAGATGGTGCCGTAGTAGTCGGTGCTGGAGTAAGCGCCAATGAGGTGACCTCTGTAAACTTTGCTGGAGCCGAGCTCGGAGCCGATGTAGTAGTCGGCACCGAGAAGGCAGAATGGTGTTCAGATGAGGACTTATGGGCCTTGTGCATGTGACTTTTACCTCTGTCACTGGCTGATGAAGAGGGGTCCAAGCGAGGAAGTTTCTTGTCCAAGGAAGGAGGGGATGAAACCTCCATCGCAGAAATAGCCTCCGAAAAAGGCGAAGCAAGTAGGCCCTTTAAAAATCAGTTTGTTACGACGTTCATTCAGCGTCCGCTAACTGAAACTAGCACAAATATCACATGGAAGTTTCGTTGACAAATGCAGAACCCCCAAACAGTACACACACTCTTCATGGAGGTCACTATTCGGTAGTTTACCACTGCAAGAAGACCAGTGTTTAAACCCCGTAGTTCCCTTCTTTTCAGACATCCCAGAATACACTGTCACACAAAAGGGAAAGCGTGAGGAAAGAAAGGAAATAAGAAGAGAGAAAGGAAATACCAATAATGGTAACAAGATATTGCAAGGGTAGAAAGTTAGAAATACCATGAAAATACCAACAATGGTAAGAGAGAAATACCTGTGGGTAGAGCTGAAGCAATATAGAAATCAAAAACAGATTATCAAAAGAAAAAACTTTTACAAAACTTGTAAATATATCTGAAAAAAGCACTTAGCTGGAGAGCTCGGTGAAACACTGCTATATGGCTGCATGGCAAACGAGATCTGAGGTAACTGAGCAAATGGCATTGTGAGTAGCAGCTTAGCTTGAGAGTTTTTGGTGCACTCAAGCTTGGTATAAGGCCGACTCTGTTCCCAGGGCTTGGAACCGAACCCATCAGTGATGAATAGGAAGAAGATTCACAACTTCAGGTCTGGTTTTAGGGAGAAGGGGGAAAGGAGGTTATTGGGAGAGTGGCGGGTTGGGAATTGTTGTTATTACTGGGAGGGATAAACTTACAGATGGTGTCTAAAAAAGTAATTGTTTAGTAGGGTGTCTATTTCTAGTGGTGTTTTTTTGGGGAAAGGGTAGCAGTGGAAGGTTTCCCTGGATGGAGAATGTTGTTCAAGGAATGCCAAAATTGTTTTGGTTTTGAGGTGTGGATAGATTGAGCTTCCTGGCAGAATTTTTTCTTCTTGTCTTGAACAATAAGTTTTTTGGTGAGGTTTCTTAGGTGTATAAATTTAAGGAGGAGCGACAAAGATTTGGACTTAGTTCATTGTTTCCAGGTTGTGTCCCTCTGTTTCATGGAAGAGAGATTGTCTTTGGAAAGCCAGGGTGCAGGGTTAGATTTGATCCTGATTTTTCTGATGGGTGCTAGGGAGTTTAGCATGTTAAAGAAAGTATTATTAAATTCTTGAATGGCATTTTGTAGTGGGAGGTTGAATAGGTGCGATAGTACAGTTCTGTAAATTGAAATTACCATAACAATAGATGATCAAATGATCTCTGCTGCAATAGCCACTCCCTCCTTCCTTCCTTATTGTTTTTGGTGTGATTTTCATGCCAGAGTGTGGACATTTGTTTTTTGTTATTCCTAGCATTGTCCTTTCAGGGCTCGGCCTCCATCGCTCTGCTGACATGAAAGCTCTGAAGGGCTTGTATCCAAACTTGTCTTTTAGTTAGCTGAGCTCAAGCTTCTTGAGAGTTTGGGCATGTGGAAGGTGCCCTGAAGCTTTGGAAGCTGGCAGGCTGTTATATCCTTAGCAGGGTATAACCAATATAGCTAAGGCTACTGCAATAGTGATCATTTGAACATCTACTATTATGGTAAGTTCAGCTTACAGAACTATGCTATCTTTTCTCACACTAAGGATTAATAAGGGACAGTGCCAGCCAGCAAAGAACCGCAGCAGAAGGTAAAGCAGACTTAAAAGCTATTAAGCATGTCTTTATGCTACATTTATAAGTGTAGCAGAATGAAGTGCCTAGCAGCTTTTAAAGACATTAGTTCTGTAAAGGGACACTTTATTTTGCATGTTTCTGTTTGCTTTTACCAACTTTCAAATGCTTTGTAAGCTGGCAAAACACTTCACTCTCTTACACTTTTTTCTGTAACTGTTACCACATGGAGCAGCTAAAGCTCCATGCACTGCAAAGATTTATGGTTGGCTCTTCCTGATCATAACTACCATATTATGTGTTCTTGACATAGATGTTAAGATCTCCCCAGTCCTAATTAGCGTTTTTTGGATTCTCAACATGGATGCTAAGATTCACCTCTCAAACTTTGTTCTCAAGGTGAATTACTTAAAATCCGTGTTTCAAACACACAATTCATTGGCTATGATTTCAGACCTGATCATAATCCTCCATGTTATGATCTGAGAGATGACTCATAATTCTTTGTAGTACATGGAGCTTCAAGTACTGCTGGTCACAGAAAAAAGTGTAGAAGAGCAAAGTGTGTCATGGCTTTGAAAGCTGTGAAGCACTTTGCATTGCCATACACACAATGAGCAGTGATTACACCGATGCATAGTGTGCTTTTTTGTATGGGAGTGAGAAGTGTTTACCACTTCCAGAGATGTATTAATTAGCTTC
This sequence comes from Protopterus annectens, assembly GCF_019279795.1. NCBI lineage: Eukaryota > Metazoa > Chordata > Ceratodontiformes > Protopteridae > Protopterus > Protopterus annectens. The sequence goes on from NC_056737.1 coordinate 935,721,791, forward strand.
CCACCATTGTTCTGTGGTGGCCATTGTGTATGCTCTTGAAGTATGTAACAAGCTTGTATTTTTTCCCAGTTTCAGAGCATAATCGGCATGTTTCATCCACAAAAGGAATTGTCTACTTTACCTTTTTATGTATTATTGTACAGGAGACAGTTTAACACTGTAGAATAGTTTCAGTTCCCCAGCAAAGTCCGGTGTATATGCTGGACTAAGTTTTAGAAGGGGAAGAAGAGCCATAGCAGTACTTCTAGAAAATAGTTAATACCTTTTGCTACTTATGGTTATTTCTGTTAGTAAGTGTAAGGGGGTTATGCCCTCCTTAATCCCTGCTGCTCTCCAGTTTTTCAAGGTGGAAAGGGATTAAGGGGTTCCCAGGACTGTAACAAGGGAGTTTAACACCCTTGACAGCACACTCATTTGCCCCCCCCACACACACACACTTATCCTTAAAATAAAAAAGTTAGGCAGCCTATAAGCTGTCTTTAAGCAGTAATGCTGAAATATCTTGTTAGACAGTTTGTAAACTTTATAGCTATAAGACTTCAGTTTGCAAGTTGTTTGGCTGTCAGACATATGCCTTATTAGAAGTAATTACCTCCAGAAAGGTAGAAGTTTGGCAGATAATTTACACATGGTTGTGATTGCTTAATGATGGCTTGTATGCTGTCATAGGTTTGGCTCCCCATGCAAGTTAGCACCAGGAGCACATGCCCTGTTTGCCTCACTCTTCCTATGCAATTGGGCTTGGCAGCCCCCCTTAGAGAGTCCTAAAATAAGCAGCACACAATTAACTGTTTAAGGTGACTGAACACAGGCTGTTCATGGCATTGTACAACATGCAACTATGCAAACCACTTACACCAGTTATCACCACCCCACACTATAAATAAACATCACTAACCTGTCTGTGGTTAGGCATAGTATCTGTTGGCAAAATAGCTGCAGTATTGCATGAATTCACAAATTAAGCACCTATTTGATGTTACGTAAACATTTTTTTATTTTATTGTTGCACACATTTTAATTTAATTGTAATTTAATGTACTAATTTGTTAACTTAAGTGCAGTGATGATTATGTGCCCTTTTCAACCATGACCCAGCCACAAAGTTAAGGGTTAAATGCACTGTATATGGACAGTTTAAAGTCACTGAGCATCCTGCATAATTTTTGAAAGTGGGAGGAAAACAGACTACCTAGAGAACTCTTGCAAATATTGAGCAAAAAAGCATACTCCACACAGGCAGTTACTGGAGGTCAATAATGAATCCCAGTGCTGTGAGGTAGAGATCTTACCCACTAAGCCACTGTGTACCATATTCGCTTATAATAGCTGCAGTATTTCTTATTATAAGAGGGTACATATGGTGCCATCTGCAAAAATAGCATATTGATCGATTTAAAGAAAAAAGAAATGTGCCTTTTTAATTACTGGTGAATTCAGGTAATGTGTGTTGTACTAGGGCTTTAGTTACTGGTTAGGTTTCCAAATTCATCCATTCTTTTTTCGTTTGCCTAATTCAGAGTCTTGGAGAAGCCACTGCCCATCCCAACAGTCTCTGAGTACTGGATAGGGAAACTGTTCCTGATAAGGGTGCCAGCCTTTAGAATGATGCACACACCCACTCATTTTCTCACACACAGACACCCACTCATTTTCTCACACACTCACACACTCACTCCTAATCTGTAGGAGCACCACTACACCTATGGCTGTTTTGGAGAGGTAGGAGGAAACAAAAGCACCTGGAAGAAACCCATAAAGGTATAGGGAGGAAGTGCAGATTCTGCACATAAAGTACCCTAGGTGAGAACCAAACTGGAGAGCCAAGTGCTTATAAGTTAGCAAAATTAACTGTTGTACCACTGTGCTACCCAAGTTTTCAAGTTTCATGCTCTAATTAATTGGTACTTTGTCCTTAATAATTAGGATAAATACAGGTATGGTAAAATATATGCATGTGCTGGTACCCTCTTAACACCCCACACTCATTAATTACAAAAGGCAATACAGCTTTTTAATACCTTGTCACTACTGTTTACTTTGTTTAACTTGTTTGTTTCAGTTTCCTCTGTTAAAAATATTGATTTTAATACCTTGTCACTACTGTTTACTTTGTTTAACTTGTTTGTTTCAGTTTCCTCTGTTAAAAATATTGACAATTTTAATTTGTGAAAGCCTTTGAAAACAGAAGAGTTGGCAGTAGAATTTTAGTATATCCTACTGGTGTGCTTTGTAAGAGTAAATAGAACACAGTAAAGCTGCTATCCATAATTTTTGTTTAACAACTATAAATAAACAGACACATTCCGAACATAAAATAATGGGAATAATTATAAACATGTTGTTTTAAATATTGACATGAGTCTGGTAGTAAGCCTAGAAGACTAAAACTTTGAGGTGTTAATGAACTGCTAAACAGAAAAGCTGTTTTTTTTTTTAAAACAAGAAACATCTTTATTAAATTATCACTTATGACATACGCAATCATACATTTACATAAATGTAAACAAATCATATTTTTAAAACACCTTTATTGAATTATCACTTGTGACATAAGCACATTTACATTTATATAAAAGTTGTCAAACCGTATTAGCAAGTTAAAATATTGTTATATCATATAACCTACGCAACATTACATAAATTATTCAATTCCTGCCCCTTTATTAAACAAGAAACATCTTTAGTAAACCATCAATTACGACATAAGCAATCATACATTTTTATAAATGAAAACAAACCACATGGACACAATCCTAATTACAAGCATTTTACATGACAAACTATACTGACACACTCCCAATTGCAAGCATTATAAATCACTTATAATCTACCCAATCATTTTCAGTCAAACATTACATAGCTCATTTTAAGTCCAGCCTTCTTTTAAACCTCATTCCACCCCTGTATGTATTGTTCCCACAGTGCCCGTTTACCATCCCATGGTTGATAATTATGTAGTACCCCTAAAAACAGCAACTGTGATCATACCAGATAATTTGAGGGAACCTATGCATGGGATAAAGCATTTAGGAGCTGCCTATATCCATTAGTAGCACAGGGGCAGTACTGGGGTAAATATTCTGTTTTCCATCCATAGATCAAAGTTGCTCTTCAATATGGACAGGGCTGAACTTTTTATGAATAGATGGGGAGTCTGTTCCACAGCAGCGGTATCCTCCTGTGAGCTATACCTGCCTACCAAAATGGTTATGTTGATGTTGCAGAAGAGGTTTACATCCACAGTGTTTTTGATACCATTTGACTTGCTGATGTGCAGTATATTCATTGGTAATGGGTTGGAGAATGCCTTGTATGCCAGACACAGGGCATCTCTTAGCAATCTGTAGGACACCGAGTAAAGTGACAAGGCTTTAGGTCAATTCATATGTGACATGGTGTTTAGGCCATTTATCCTTTTAGTGAGACATCTGTGTGGGCATTCCAGTTGTTTCATGTATCTGGACAGATACATGCCAAAGAGGGCATTATATTCAATGATTAGCCTAATGAGGGCATTATATTCAATGATTAGCCTAATGAGGGCATTATATTCAATGATTAGCCTAATGAGGGCTGAGTAAACTATATCTGAAAGAAAGTGGGATCACTTGTAACTGTATTTGTTGAGCCATTGTGTACCTTGCATGCTCCCCATTTTGTTCAGTATGTTCTGTCAGTCTTTCACCTATATTTGGTTCTGCCTTCAAGATAAGACTCCAGTCTCTCCTGTTTATCCTCAACTAATTTGATAAATTCATTTTTGAATCATTCAACTGAGGTGGATATTTCCACCTGTGTCAGGCCAGATGTTCTAGCATTCAGATTTCACTGTGGAATATGTCCCCCCAAATATGGGCCCTGCATCAACGTTAAATCTTCTAGTTTTAACCCCCCCCCCCCCCCCAAAAAAAAAAAAATCACTTTTTTTACTCTTTTTCTCTTCCCGGCTTCAAAACCAGATAGACTAACAACATGGAATGAATGTCCATAAATGACAAGAAGTTTCCAGCAGGCCTTAACATTGTTACATCTAGTTAAACAATTAAATTTTGCAGCCATTCTAGCTTTTCATCCTTAGCACCACTATGTGTGTTGGTATTGTTATTATTTTCATCTCCTTACATTTGCATCTGTGGAGGTGGACACAGTCTGAACCATTCATCTCCTATTTCAAGCCTACTGATTTAACAACTCTAGTCTGTCTTCCTGGATTCTTCTGGTACAGTGAAGTTCTTTTTAAGTAACTTTTTCCCTCTAGATCATATACTTTGGTTTTGTTTCCTTATGGCATTTGATACTTATGTAATTTGGCTGAATATACCTGGCAAAGTGCATAGTAGCTTTCTCTGTCTTTTCTGTTCCTTGCTTGGAGCACCACCACTTGTGTTTCCCAAGCTGGGGGGGGGGGGGGGGGGTGTTGTCTGTCTAAACTTCAGCAAAGATTTTTGCATCCTTATCTTCAACCTGTTGTATTTCTCTGACAGGCAATTGGTTTATTAGTATCTTTTCTTCTCCATTGTTATGTAGTGGTTCTAGTCCCATAACACTAATTTACCTAGGAATTCCTGCACTCAAAAGGACACTTTCTTGATTTCCAGAGGGCAGTGTCACCTTTCAAGAGACACATTTCTCTTGGAAGCCACCTTTTAAAGGGAACCTTAATTTCATAGGGACTTTGCACCTACCTTAGCAGTTGGACTAACTCTGTTTGGGGTAGCCTGACTTTCAAGAAGCCCTTCCCTTACCAGAGGGCATGCCTGATCCCCAGATACACAATATTCTATAGCCCTGTCTTTTAGTTAGGTGAGCCACAAGAACATTTGTGTGTGTGTGTGTGTGTGTGTGTGTGTGTGTGTGTGTGTGTGTGTGTGTGTGTGTGTGTGTGTGTGTGTGTGTGTGTGTGTGCTGTTATCCTTAGCGCCTCCTGTATGTTACAACAAACAACACTTGAGGGTGGTACGTTTTTTAAGAAAATGAACATTTTTTACTTGGCCATTTGTTTGTTCAATTGAAGGATTCCTTCTCTATCCTCCCACATTTTCATCATCAATTTGATGCAAAGTTTTCCAGATATCTACTTTCTTACGCAGCATTTGTTAGTAGCACACCAAACCCAGAGCAGATTTAGGGGAAACAAAAGACATGGACCAACTCTAGCAGAATTAAATCACTATAAAATCTAGAATTTTTAATGTTTCCAAATCAACAGAAGCATTAATATCTTTTGAAAAACAAAAGTTTACAGATAATGTAAAATATGCTATATTGGTTAAGAACTGTTTATGCTGTCCATTCTTTTCAAAGTGAAATGAAAACAAATGCAGTAATATTTTCTTGTGAGGCCTCTATATGTAAATAAGGTTATGATGTTTCCATAAGTTTTTTTGTCATCCCAGTCCCCCACAGACCTTCTTCCTACAGGCTGAGAAAGCAAGGTTGCTTGATCTTATCAAGAGCTTGTGATGGAAAATTACTTGCAAACCTAATATGCCCTGACAGAATTAGCTGCATAAATTATCATTGCCCTCCGGAGTTATGTGATATAAGCAGACCATTAAACCAGTTTGTTCTGGTATTTTCTAATGTTGTCTTAAGGTTCAAACTGTTGCAGAACCTGAACTGTTTTTTCCAGAAGCTACTCCATTGCCATATTTTATCTAGTGAGCCATGTATGTGTCGGTCCTGGTAACAGAGAGAGCAAGTTAGAGAGAGAGAGAAATGCAAAAACAAACTGACTTAATATTTTCTAGCTATTGAAAATGGAGATGCATGTACATGTCCTTGCTAAAAATAGAACTTTAATTTTAACCCCTGCAGTCCCATTTGTGTAAAGTCGAGTGAAATTGCAGCTAGGTTAGATTACTGTTTGACTAGCCGTACTTTTTAACAGAATGTTAAGGGTTAGACTTCAGGGGTGGCTGTCCTTACTGCTCATAGCTGAAGTGGTGAAGCTGTTCAGCACTGAGGTTGATACAGCTGTGCTGCCACATAGCATTAGAAATGTCCTATACAGCAGGCTCTCTAGGGCGCTGCTGAGTGTTTCTGCTGTTTTGTGCAGTAAGAGTGCATGTTTCCTGCAGAGGTGCCTTTTAGACTTATAAGGAACATCCAATGTTTAGGACAGGTGGTAAAGTACTAGGGGTCTGTAGGAGGCCAAGTTCAGAAACAGGGTGATGGGGGAACTCTTTAGGGGTAGTCATAGGATAGATGCAGCCTCAGGAGTTTAGGAATGACTGGATCTTTACCATTTGTGGCACATAACTAACAACCTGGTTGGCTCCTATCCAGTAGTGTAGCATGTTATTGAATTAGGGAAACAAAAATCATTCCAAGTATAGGTTATTAAGAGTACATCTGTTTACAATGTGGTAAGTTTGCTTACCCCATGAGAAGGTCCTAAAGGCTAGCAATAAAGCCAAGAGGAGTAAGCCTACCTCCAAGCTTAAATTGGGTAGGATGAAATTATGTTGTGGAGTGTATTATACCTTGCAGGTGCTGAATGACTGTGATGAGGACATTAATGACAGATGGCCAAGATGTGTCTCTCAAAAAGTCATTTTTCCCACTTGAGGTGGAAACACTAGAAGTAGTGATTTTGTGGCAAGTTACTGAGTGTAATATCGACCTGATTGGTTTGTTGAGAGAGTGGTTTGTTGAGAGAGTTAAACATTCTTAATATTAGTTTATCCAGGAAACAAATGATTTTTGTCAATTTATCCATATTCATGTTAAGGGCTTGGGAGTGTAGTCTCCACCCTATTGTATACTAGCAGTTCAGATGAGTTGCTTTAGAACTGCAGAGCAGTGAGTTGAACTGTAGCTGTTTTATATAATGAACAAGGAGTAAAAGCTGATATTTGAAGACCAATTCCCATTGATAAGGCCGTTGATGAAAGAACTGAAAAATAAGCTTGAATCCTATTACAATAAAACATCAAAATGTCCAATAAATGCCTCTTATTCCAAACATCACTGCAGTGCCCTAGCTACACTTAACTGGCTTGAACTCCCCGTATTACTTAACTACCTCCAATTGACATTTGCTCATAAAATCATCTATAAACCTAACAATTGTCCAGCCTTAAAATCAATTCTCCAGACATACATACCTACTAGGGCTCTTCGTTCTGAAGACAAGCAACTACAAATTCTATATAGACCTCACAAAAATGCAGGAAAATGCCTCTTCTCCTATTCTGTGACCAAACTATAGAACACTTTACCCATACATCTCAGGGCTACATCACCTCCCAACACATTTAAGCACAAACTAAAAGAATACCTTCTCATGACTCATATTTTCTCCTGCTCCAAACCAAGCTAACATTATAACCCACTTTGTACACCCTCTCACTATCCATCAATTAAGTATCCAGAGATATCTTAACTACGCTTATAATATAAACTTAGCATATCATACCCTTTTACTATTTTGCAACTTTTCTGTAATCGTAAGAATGCATTGCCGATGTTTTGACTGTGCTTTTATTTTTCATGAAATCTTACATTGTAAAATTTTCAATATAATGTTATATTTTTATGTAAGTTGTCATATCATTAATTCTGTTAACTGTTTTATGCTTTTATGGAGCTTTTCTCCCTGGGGCTTCACTGAAAATGGGCTCTTTATGGCCCAGTGGACTTTCCCAGTAAATAAATGTCAATAAATAACTGCCAATGACGTGATCGAAATAAAAAGACCAAAAGGATCACAACACTGAAAACAAGCTAATCTTGAAGTATCAAATATTTGAGCAGAAAATACTGCATACTTGCTAATACACCTACCAAAAACAAATTAAGACTTGCAACAATCGTTTTCTAGAAAAAACACAAACACACATCTAATGTATTCATTACATTAACTTATTTTCAATTATACAGTAACCCCCCCATTAATATTCCAAAACTTGCACATTGATTGGCCAGCGTGCCTGTTGTAAATCTCACAATATACCAACGGAAAAAGGTCCGGTCACCCGGACTTTTTTCCGTTGGTATAAAGTGCTAAAAACATTTTTTTTAACAAATAAAACAGAAAAAACGGAGCAACAGAGACTTTCTTTTTTCCATTCCTTCTGTTTCAAAGCATTGATGTACTGAGGTATGCATGAGATGCAAGTCACATACACATGCTCAGTACATCAAAACAAGGAAGCAGTGTACCACATCCAGTGGAAGAACAGTAATGCGCCGTTATACAAAGACATTATTTAAGAAAAGTAAATATTTTTTTCTTAAATAATGTCATTGTATAATAGCAATAAGCAACTCCATGGTTGTGGTATATTGAAATTTACCCACAGTTGGCTTCATTTAATCACTCGGGCTTCGCCCTCATGATTAAACCACACCACCTGTGGGTAAATCTTCAATATACCACACCATGTCGTTGGTTATTGCTTCATTCTACAACAGTCAGTGTTAGCCAGATTATATCACCTAACAAACTAAAGCAAATGTATTCACACTGCAAAGAGGAAAACATAGACCGATATTAAAATTACATCAAAAACTTCACTGCTGTGTGTTTCTGGATGGGGAAAAAACTCCCTGCACACCTTGTGGAGGAGGTTGTGCCCTCCCACACCATCTGCTGCTTTTATATTAAAAGGTCACAAAGTCTTGCATAATTGGTATTTTTTAGACATGCATGGGAAGTTGCTTTACTAAATTAGTGTAACTGTGAGTTACAAAACACTGATGAGCAGTTAGCATTTGGGTTTGAGTTAGGATTGTGGTTTGTGTTTGGTTTTAGGGTTAGAGTTAGTTTTTAGGGTTAGAATGTTAGCGTTGAGTTAAGGTTGGAGATAGAACCCTAATGCTAACCCTAAATCCCTAATGATTAATATTTTAAGGTTAAAGGTTTAGGTGTGGGGTTAGGGTTGTATGGTGTGGGTTCTTGTGTCAACCTGTGAGCAGTTTTACCCAAAATAAATAGTTAGGGAAATGTATTTCCGATTGGACTGGATGATTATAAGTCATGTTTCGTATGCCTGCTTTTGTTATGCCCATCCATTAGAAGTAACTATCATCCATTTTTTTGCATTTAAATTCATGTTTGTAAAGGTGTTTTATCATAAAACTTCATAAACACAATTGATAAAAGTAGCAGATACAATGAAAACCATATAAACTGAATAAAACAAGTAAAAGTAACAAGTGCACTATAGTGAAGTAATGTAAAGTACAGGTCATCTGTCAAAGCCTATTTCAAATAAATATGTTTCAAGTGACCTGTGGAATCTGGCTAAAGGGAGGCTTTCACAAAGCCAGCAAGGCAGCAAATTCCACAGGCAAGAAACCTGAAAGCAAATGAATGAGTACCAGATGTCTCAACTCATCCACAGAGTCACCAGCAGCCATACCTCTCGATCTCTGACAGCAAGAAATCTGTACAAAGCCATAAATAAGAGGGACAAAGACCCAAAAGTAGGGACAGTTTTTATATATTGCTCTTACAAACTTTGAAAGTTGATAGAATAACAGGTTTTGCTTGAGTGTGAATTTTCTGAAAGGTATAAAGTCTGAAACTCAAATGTCTGTCATTATTTTCCAACTTCACTCTTTAATGATTTGTCACAAATTTGCCAGAAAACCACACTTATGTGAAGTTGTTCGATCTTGCCGTTTGTTCTTACACACGGGTTCGAAGCCGATCCCTTTGCTCCGAGTCGACCACATTCCAAGCTCTGCATCTAAGAGAAGCTCGAGGCACAGTCCCTATCCCATGATCCTCTCCTGCTAACCCTCAGATCTAGTTTGCCGCTGCAACAGGTCTCATCGTCAAGTGAGAGCTCGGGCCAGTATCCTTTTTTCTATATAAACATTTTATATATATATATTTCTAAAAAGTTAAAAATTATAAGTTTTTTTTCTTTAATATTAGTATTACTGTGTGTGCGGGTCAGGTTAAATTAGTGTTTAGATTAGTGTTAAGAATTTGTGGGAGCGGCTGCTCCTAGGCCTTAGGCCACTAACTTTCTGTCAGGGCTCTGTCATTTTTTCTCTGTTTAAATTACGTTTTCTCTTAGTATTTAACCTTGTTGATAAATATTTACCTGTTTAGTAAGGTTAGTTTTGTGTGTGTGTGTGTGTGTGTGTGTGTGTGTGTGTGTGTGTATGTATATGTATATATATATGTATATATATATATATATATATATATATATATATATATATATATATATATATATATATATATATATGTAGTGTTTTACATATTAATATTGCAGACTATAATTTCTAGTCAGGAATGTCAGAAAAAGCCAAATCTGGATTGAAGCGTTGCCAGTGTGGACAGAAAATGTCCATAACTGACAACCACGTTTCTTGCGTCTACTGTCTAGGCCCTCTCCATCTTCAGGTGGACTGCTCCATCTGCCACTTGTTTAGTGGCAGAGTGATGATGGAAAGACGCAGGAAACTTATTGAGAGGGGGTCTCCTGAAGCCAGAGTTTCAAGAGGCATTGGAAAAGGCAGACCAGTCATCGAAGTCTTCGAAGGGGTCGAAGTCTTCTAAGGCATCGGAGCCCAGGACATCGGCTCCGAGTACCTCTGTTAAGATTCGGTCGCCGGCTCCACAGACCTTGGAGCCGAGCATCGAACTGCTGCCTCGGGGCGAGGTCCAGGTTTTGGAGCCAGTGTCAGAGGTACTCCCTTCATCGATCCTTCGCTCGGTGACCTCTTCGGCCCCTTCGACCCATTCCTCCAGACCACTGTCAGACACCGATGTGGATCGAGTAGTGTAGAAGCTGATGGAGAACACGGCCTTATCCAAACTAATTGCAGTTTCATCCCAATTGGTTTCGAAGCCTGAAACCCTTCCTGTTCCATCCATTGATCCTCCTTTGAGACGCATTGAGTCATCGGAGCCGGGAGTCGAGAATCTGATGATTGCTGATCCCCCGGAGCCGAAGCCTTCATTAGTGCTTTCAGCTCCACTGACCTCGACACCCTCGGTACCCATCGAGGAGTCTCGGAGCCGACAGTCTCTCCTCAGTTCCGGGGGGGGGAGAGTTGAACCGAAGTTTCGGTTCTGACTCTTCCCCTCGGTGCCTCGGCGCAGATAGTTTGGCTCCGTCCTCTGGATCGGAGCCTGTGGTTCTGGGCCCGAGGAGGATAACCAGGTTCTTCGGAACTGGTGGAATCCTCGGCCTGGGGCTCCGGTGCCTTCGAGGCCATGAAGAAGGTTTTGTCTGTTAAGACATTCACATCTTCAGATTCCTCTTCTCCCTGCCCGAAAGGTCCGCATTCTGTTTCTGCACCAGCATTCCCTACTAAGCGTAGAGACTGAAAGCCTCAGTCAGCCCAGAGAGTAAACCCTTCTCCTCGGAAGCTTCACCAGATGCCCCTTCTGATGAAGTCCCGAGGAAGAGATTGTGCCAGAGGAGGCACCTTGATTCCCCACAGGAATCGCTGACATTGGACACCGACTTGGATGAGTCAGAGGGGTCCCCACGGTCCTCCTCCGAGGATGTCTCGTTTGCTGACATCCTGGAAATTCTCAAACAGAGGGGTGGCTGGCAGTCACTTGCCCCCACTGAGGACGAGTCGGTGTTGCTGAAGGCTTTTGGGGCTCAACCTTCCACCTCCTGGGTAACTCCGCCCTTTGAGTTAATGGATTTAATAGCTCAAAGGGCAAGGGAGTCCCCCTGACACCTTGGAACCAGTCCCTCAGAGGCCTGATAAGTACATCACTGCCCCCAAGTATCTCACCAAGGGAGTCCCAGTTGATGCTATGGTGGTGGTGGCGACCACCAAGAAAGAAATGTCTGAAGCATCTTCCTCTGTTCATCTGCCTAACAAAGACTCTAGAATGATGGACAGGTACGGGAAGAACATTTTTAGTTCAGCGGCTTTTTTCATGCGATCGCTGAACTACCTCACCCATTTTACCCATCTTCAGAGAGATCTCCTCAAAGAATTGGGAGATACTCTACAGGGTACCACAGATGCTGCTGTCTCAGACAAGGTGACAGCACAGCTCAGTACCATAAACTATATCATTAACACATCCATGCGGCTCATTTCATATGCAGCCGATGGATCGAGTAGGGCTGCAGCTTCAGCGATCGCTCTGAGGACGATCCTGGATGCGCCTGTGCTCCTTTGCGGAAGCCTTTAAGTTTTCCTTTACTAATACCCCTTTTGATGGCCCCTCCTTTTTTGGGCCCAAAGTGAAGGAGACGCTCACTGGGTGTGAGCAAGAAGGAAAGACCCTGTCTGCCGTAGGGGTCCGTTTTTCTGCCCCTTCTAGACCATACCCCAAAGGGCAGAGAGGTGGAAAAATGTGGTTCCGGAAGACTTGGGGAGCTTTCCAATCCATACCTAGTAAAACCCCCTCCAAAGGCAGAGGAGGGGGAAGGAATGGAAGATGCCGTCCAGGCGGCAGAGGGGGTCCGCAAAACCAGGGCAACAGGGATAGCGTCTCTGGTAAGCCCTTCCAGTACTCCTGAGTGGAGGCCCGGCTGTCCTGCTCTGGAGGCAGTCGGGGGTCGCTTGGCTTTATACCCAGAGGCCTGGCTAAATCTCACTTCAGATTCCTGGGTAAAAAGCATAATAACCAGAGGGTACAGCATCCCTTTCTTAAACAATCCCCCCATCCAAAAGAGATTCCCAGATGTTCCACCCAATCTGAGGGATCAGGCAGCCATAGAAATACAAAGGCTGTTAAGAAAAAGAGTCATCCAGCCAATCCCGGCGGACCAAATAGGATCTGGAACTTACTCAAGTTTCTTTTTAGTTCCAAAGAAAACAGGGGACTGGAGGCCAATACTGGACCTCAGCAAGCTCAATACCTTCCTGAAGAAGGAAAAATTCCGGATGGTCACGCTACAATCAATCCTTCCGTTTCTTCAAACAAACGATTGGATGTGCTCTCTAGATTTCAAGGATGCGTACTACCACATCAAAATGGCCAGACCATCTAGAGATCACCTGCGCTTCCGACTGGGAGCCAGTCACGTTTCGAGCTCTGCCCTTTGGCCTCACCTCAGCCCCCAGGGTGTTCACCAAGTGCATGGCAGTAGTGGCATCCCACCTGAGATGAGTAGGTTTCCAGGTGTTTCCATACTTAGATGACTGTCTCCTTACCGCCACCACCAGGCATCACCTATTTGCAAGCCAGGGACTATACAATCGATCTCTATTCCCATTTAGGCATAACACTAAACTTCAAAAAATCTGCCTTGTTGCCCTCATAGCATAAATCATTCATAGGAGCGGAATTGGACACTACCTTAACTCTGATCAGGCTTCCCCAAACAAGAGTTTCAGCCTTAAGGGAACAGATTTCTACTCTTCTACAAAACAAGAGTCCCCGCTGCACAGGTCCTGAAAGTATTAGGCATGATGGCAGCTACCCTTATCGCAGTCCCCCTAGGGAGAATGCACATGAGGATCCTCCACTGGCTACTCTTCGCTCAGTGGTCTTACCAACTGCTACCATTGTCGCACAACATCCTGCTCACAGAGTCTTGCAAGCAGGATCTTCAATGGTGGATGAACAGCCACGAGCTTACGATAGGCCACCCGTTCGTGCCCCCCCCATAGCCACAGTGACCACAGATGCTTCCCTGATAGTGTGGGGGGGACTTTTTCAGGGGTGAACAGTTCAAGGCGAGTGGTCGAAAATAGAGTACAACCTGTACATCAATGACCTGGAGTTGAGAGCAGTGTTCCTGGCGTTGCAACACTTTCACGACTACTTACCTCCGGGAACAATTGCAATTCAGACAGACAACATGTCAGTGGTCTGGTACATAAACAAACAAGGAGGAACCAGGTCTTACCCCTTATGCAGAGAGGCCCTGAGAATCTGGCAATGGGTTGTGTCCACCGGACGCTTTCTCAATGCACATCCCGGGGACATCCAACGTAATAGCGGACAGGTTGAGCAGAGCCATCCTGTTACCTCACAAGTGGTCCCTCAAAAATCAAGTAGCAGAAAGGATTTTCCACAGATGGGGCCAGCCTTGCTGCGACCTTTTTGCATCCCCCCTGAATGCCAAATGCAGAAGCTATTTCGCCCTACTTCCCCCTCTGGGAGCCGCCCCCAGGGACGCACTTGTGCACGATTGGCCCCCGGGTCTCCTATATGCTTTTCCTCCTGTTCCACTAATCTCGAAATTTCATCAGAAAGCCAAAGGTCTGGAAAGGATGATCATCTTGATAGCAGCATTCTGGCCTTGACAAATCTGGTTCCCCTTTCTTCAAGCTTTTGATTGGAAGTGTACAGACAGCTGAGATTTTACCTGGACAGGACAAAAGAATTCCGGAAATCGGATCAACTTTTTGTTTCGCATGCGGATAATAAGAAAGGACTTGCAGTATCAAAAATCACGTTATCAAAATGGCTTTCGGACTGCATAAACTTTGTTTATTCATCTTCCAATCAGTCTATTCTGCTCAAAGCTAAAGCTCATTCTACTAGAGCGGTTTCTACTTCCCTAGCCCATGCTGCTCGTTTACCGATAGATACCATTTGTGCAGCGGCTACCTGGACAAAACCTTATACCTTTATCACTCATTACAAAGTGGACAGGGCCTCCAGGGACAGGGCTTCCTTTGGTTCTACTGTTCTCAGGAATGTTCTCCCGTGAGCCACCCAGGGTTTAGGGTGCTAGGGACGCTACCCGTGTGTAAGAACAAATGGCGAGATCGAACAACTTCACATAAAGAAGTAATGTTCTTACCATAACGTTCCATGTGAGCTGTTCATCTCGCCTTTGTTCTTACATTCCCACCCTCCTTCCCCCTCCATGTTCTGGAAGAACAGGTACGACTGGTGGCTGTTTGTCTTTCTCATGGTCCCCTTAGACTGATTGTCTCTAGGTAATATACATGTATATGTGTATGAATACGTATGCATGTGTAAGAGAATATGTCTTCTGTTGTCTGGTTTTCATAGCAAACTAGATCTGAGGGTTAGCAGGAGAGGATCATGGGATAAGGACTGTGCCTCGAGCTTCTCTTAGACGCAGAGCTTGGAATGTGGCCGACTCGGAGCCGAGGGATCGGCTCCGAACCCGTGTGTAAGAACAAAGGCGAGATGAACAACTCGCATGGAACGTTATGGTAAGAACTTCTTTTCAATAACATGTTATTCCAAAAAAAAAAAGGGAAATAAGTTAACTGACTACCATTAAAAGAAAATGTTTAAAGTTTCTAGCACATAAGCCAGCTATAATAAAATGGTGTTAAAACCCTATTATTAAAATCTCTCAGAGGAAAGAGAATAAACATTTATAACAAATGACAGTATAAAATTTGCTAAAGTGTGTAAGAATCCTCATAGGTGAAATGGGTTGGAAATGCATACTTTTTTTTTTTAAAAGAATAGGTACGTATTCATACCTTGGTTGATACTTTGAGAGAATTTGTGACTCCTTTATTTTGAGTTCAGTTTTTAGTTTCTTTTTTCTCATGTTAGTCCAGTTGTTTTTTTCAGGATATCTTTTTAATGTAGAGGATGAAGACCAGTCCATGTCCTCTGGAATTGAGATTGTTATTTTTTTTTATAAAAGAAGTTGCTTCCTCGACATTGTTGAAGGTTCTCATTTCATTTGAGTGAAAGAGTCTGATTTTAACAGGATTGACAAGTTTTGCTTTAACTTTGCTTTGTTTAAGTAGTCTCACAAGTGGCCAGAATTTCTTTCTAATTTCGAAGACTCTTGAAGAATAGTCATTATCAAATCGTATTTAGCTTTGTTTATAAGTCAAGGGACTTTTCCCCCAGGCAGATTTAAGTATAAGTTCTTTATCCAAGTAAGATAAAAATTCACAACTGTGGATCTTGGATGTGCATTAGGTGAAGAAGTGATAGGTTTCCCTTTGGCTCTGTGTGCTCTCTCTATCCCATTTGAAAAGCCTTCTTTTAAATCTAATATATCCGGTAACCATGAATTTAAAAACAAAATGATGTCCTCACCTTCAGCTTTTTCTGGAAGACCAAATATTTTTATGTTTATTCTCCTTTTCCTGTTCTCCAGATCATCTGTTTTATTTATTAACCAGTTATTTTGTTGTAGAAGAAATTCACACCAAGTATCTTCTTTGAGTCTTCCATCTGTGTCATTAAGTGAGGTTTCCATGTCCAAGATTTTAGTTTGTTGTTGCTGCAACATTTATTTAAGAACATCAGTCTGTTTTGGGTAATTCTCCTTCAGGTTTTTTAGGTTATCTGTGAACCTGTCCATTTTAAGAGATAGTTCATGTAGAGTGGCAGACATCATTTGGATTTCCTTTTTTAGTGTAGTTTCAGAGTGAGAAGATTTTGAGTTGTTCATCTCCACACAGGTAAAGTAACCTCCAGCTTGTTTCACAGGAAAATTTTGATGAAAACACTTCAAAGTTGATATTCTTGTAAATTAGAAGTTCCTTAATAGGATTTTATTATTTTTGTTTAAAAAAAAAACAAAGATTGTTTTCCTGTATTCTAGTAAGTATTATGGAGGTCAAAAAAGTTGCTGCTACCAGTTGACCATCTAGGCTCCGCCCCCTTGGGGGGTATTCTTTTTCCGTGAACATTAACATAATTTAACAAGTTCACTATTAAAAACCTCTGCTTCCCAATCTTGATAATCTGATCATCTGACAGTTTACCAGATTTATTTTTTTGCCTTTATTTATGGTTGCTATTAACATGTAGGTAAGTGTTTGAATATGTGGGTTTTCTATAGATGGTATGGCAAAACTTCCTGTTAACATTGTCATTGTAGATTGTAACATCCAAGTAATTAGTAACAGCTTTGGATGAATGATATACAGACCTTAGAAAGTCATTGGTTCATAGATAAGTACTTGGCTAGCTGCCCTTCTGGGCCATTTAAATCCTAGCCAGCTTCCCTTTTTGTTTTCAAAATAAGCTATCCCATTTGCTTATAGATTGGTCTTATTCATCCCATGGTTAATAATTTTATTTTACCCCAATAAGAATAACTGGGCTCAAACCATAGATAATCTGAGGGGACCTGTGCATGGGATAAAGCATTTCAGAGCTGCATTAGTACTACAGGGGACAGTCTTGAAGTAAATTTTCTCTTTTCCATCTATAGATGTAAGTTATGCTTGAAAATAGACAGGGATGAACTTTGTTTCATGTGGATGGAGAGTCTGTTCCACAGCAGTGGCATCTTCTGTGAAGTAAACCTGTCCCTCTAAACCTCTAAACCATTCTGTTGATGTTGCAGAAGAGGTTTATATCCCTAGGCCAAGCATTTCTGATGTCATTTGACTTGCTGATGTGCAGTAAATCCATCAGTAATGGGTCAGAGGATGTCTAGTATGCCAGACACATGTCACCTGTTAGCAGTCTGTAGGATACCGAGTTCAGTGACAGGGCTTTGAGTCAGTCTATTTAGGACATGTTATTTAGGCCCTGTATCCTTTTAGTAAGGTACCTCTGTGGATGTTCCAGTTGTTGTGTGTATCTGGATAGATACATGCCAATGGGAGTATTATAGTCCATGACTGGTCTAATGAAGGCTAAGTGAAGAGGAACAATGACATCTGTTGAGCTAGACACAGTCCCTGTGTTTATAAGCTGTGCAATATAGAAGGACTTTCTTAAAACAATTGTCACATGTTGGTCAAAAGTTAGGTCCCTGTCCACATAAGTTCCCAAATCCTGAACAAGTAGGTCACTCTTAGGGGAGCATTGTCAACATGGTAGTTCTGTGGAGTAGATGACTTTCCGAAGCATACAGTAATGCATTTTTTGCCATTTAGTTTCAGACCATGATTGTGATAGCAGTTATTTATTTGAGACAAACCTTCCTGCAAGATGGCTAAGTCATTTGGGGATTCAGTGACTGCTCCTAGCTTACATTCATCTGCAAACACAGTGGTCATTCTAAATACTTAAAAAAATTCACTTAGCTGATCACTAGTACTCGACCATAGTTAAAAAAAGTCATCCAGAAAACATAAATACAATTTAATATGTTTGCTATGCTTAGAGTGAAACACTAAGTTATTTTTCCATGATCATAATAACACAGTATTTGCATGTATGGGGGCACATACTGCCAACCAGTCTTTCAGGACATAACAACTGTTCTTAAAAAGTTTTTTAAATTAAAGTTAATTTACTTTGCTAAAGGATCAGTCTTCGAGCTGGTAGTTATGACAACAGGTCAGAATAGTGGATTAAATGTGTCCTTTTGCACTTTTAGAATTCTGAAAATTATTGTCATAACAGGTGTTTTGACCTTAAGATAATGAAATAGTTTGGAATGAATATTTTATGGTAATATAAAGTCTTCCAGAACACAATCAATAGTTGTAGAAGGTCTGTTGATCTCATTCTGGTAAAAAAATCTGCCAAACAGAATCCATGCTATGTATGTGATCAATCTGATCCATTAATACCATCCCACTCCCCTTTGTCTGACTTCATTATTCTAATAGTTTTGTCATTTGCACGGTACTGTAAAGCATTATTCTCTTTCTTAGACAAGTTAAAAAACTTTTTCTTTGTCATGTTACAATATGCATGTAATTCTAATGCGCACAGTTTTCCAAATAAACCCAAGATTGGATGTAAAGGGAGGGTTTATAGTACATTTTTTCTGGAAAACCCCATCCTCTGCTTACCTGTATTGTTTCAATGTATTACACTCAAGTTTAATTTTCTCACAAAAAGTTTTAGTTCTACAAGTTAAATCCACTAGGCTAACATTTGATGAGGAGACAAAGGTAAAACCCCTCTTACATAAAATGATGTGAGCTGATGCGATTTGTTTTTGACTATAATTAAAAATGTTAAAATTGTCCTTAGAAATAACGGTTACAATACCTGTGTGTTCATCACATGTTAGTTCCAGGATTCTGGTTCCTTCATCTCCTTCCTCTCGTGGATTTCCACCCCCGTTGTTGGTAATTCCTTGGAGGTTATGATGTTGAGCCATTGCTCTTAATGGAAGGTTTTGCAAGATGAAAGCGCTTAATTTTTAGCTATTAAAAGTGATTATTTCCTGCATCATGAGACTTGCTTTTCTGGCTTGGATACTTTGGTTTTACTTCACAGCTGTACAAAATGTCCACTATTTACAAGAGTTTGGATCCATGTCCGAATTATCAGTCTGCTTTTAAAATGTATCATCTAAGGGGTTAAGCAGACTGCCAGAACCAATATCCAAATACATCTACCCCAACCGCTTTTTTCCTATTTACAAGAGCTTGGATCCACGTCAGAATCATCAGTCTGATTTTAAAATGGAACACCTAGGTTAAGCAGACCAGACAGAACTGATATCCAAATCCATCCATCCACAACCCCTTTTTTTCCATTTTTGCACATGGGATAAGGGTGTCACTTCAACTGTGACAGTCATCTAGATCCAAGGTGTACACTGCCTGGTGGCTGGCCCTGTTACGGTAGTTCATCCACACACACTCACACCTGTGGCTAGTTTAGAGTGTCTGAGCCACCTACTGCATGTCTTTGGGATGTGGGAGGAAACTGGACCACCCAGAGGAAACGTACATAAACACACACAAGACATGCAGAATCCACACAGAAGGCACCCCAACCAAGAATGAGTGTTGCTTAAAGAATGAAACCACAGTACAGTCAGGTCTGAGGCAATAAACTTCAGAGAATAAATGCATTAAGAGATGCATATCTTTTTTATTATTATGGTCTAGTCAGAGTAGCAGTAGTTAGATGGTACAGTTGACCTGATATAGAAAAGTTTTAGATGCAGATAATATGAGACAGGTAAGGAGGAAAGAAAAATTCTGATGATGCATTGAAGTGGGCGGTTCATGAGATAAGGATAACATCTCCAATGGGAAGAAGAATAAGAAACTACAAGGGAGAGTGTAAGGTAGTGGTGACATCCAAAACCAACTTTTTCGAGACTGAGCGACTCTGGGTATTGGGGTGCCCTTTCAAGATCTTGGCTTACCCCTAGTTTCCTATACCATTCCTACTTATAATTTGGACATCAGATTCCTAGCACCTTGGGGAGGTAGATTTCACGTTTTTTACTTTGCGAATTATGTTTAGCATGTGTCCTTGCACAATGTAGTAGTCAAACAAAATTTATTTGCTAGAATTGGGGGAAGAAAGGAACTGATGTAGTGCAGGAAGCTCCAGAACTTTTATGTGAATGTGTGTCTACAGTACTGTTCATACTTATGGTTTTACAGATATAAAATTTATAGGCAACAATTATAGGGGTTATGAAAGAGATTGTTTTGTTAAGGCATCACTAGCAAACTGAATGGAAGCATGCTTTTTTGTGGCTACAATGGAGTATAAAAAGCTGAACCTTGACAGAGAGGATAGACCATTTATTTTATGAAAGGCAATGGTGAAAGGATTGTGACTGTGAATCATTACCAGCAAGTGGTTTTGTAAGTCTCTCTTACTTTTGTCATCTGTTTCAGACTGGATATTGCCTGATTTCTGATAGATATGACATCTCTGTCCTTGCTGATAAACATCCAGAAGATAAAACCTACCAAAACAAAGTACAGGTAAAATATTAAACACTTCTCCAATTCAGAAAAAAATGTGCACTTTTAACTTTTTATTTTTTTAGAAGTGTCTGGCTTACAATCTACAGTTTTAAAATAGACCTTCCAGGCTTGTTTGCCACTATTCTTGTGACCTAATTGTTTGGCAACAAGATCCTGTAGGACTTATTTTCCTTAAACGTTTTTCAGGAAATAATTGCTACTTCCATGAAGGCCATCCTAAATATTGCATGTGTAGTATAAGAAGCTGAAATAAATAAACACAGAAATAAATGTCTGAATGCTTCAGATTCTCTTGTTGAGGTAAACGTTGGTGTGCATAAAATTGTTTAGTTGTACATACCCTGGGATTCAGAAGAATCCCCGCCCCTTGTAGAAATTTCCTACCACAAGTAGGTCAACTTATGTGATGATGAGAAAAATGCAATTCAGAGACGGCTATGGCCCTTATGAAGAAGATCTCATTATCTGCTCATTGTCATGTTTCTGAATCACACTTTCACAAACACTAGTGCTGTTAGACCTGGCTGCAGTACTGTTTTCCTTAGAGGCCCATGCATTTCGATGATAATGGCATCCCACTACACATATATACACACTCACACTCACACTCACCCATCAAGTGTTACAGCAAAGTTTTGGGCAAGTGTGTGGGCAGTCTGAGAGATAGTAATTATTTTTTTCTGTGGGAGAGGATAAGCTGCTGCTGCTTTTTCTAAGAAGCTCTAGTATTACTAGATGAAGCCAAAAGCTGTTTTTCATTGGTTTGCTTAAATTTATATTACACTAGCTGTGGCTTGTTTAGTTTCTTTGATACGAAATTTCAAAGGGCTGTAATTAGTGCACATGTGCTAGAATAAGCTAAAAGTGACATTTTGACCAAATTACAAAGCCAAAAAGCAGGTAAGCGCTTTATTTCTTCTACACTTTTCTTATCACCAGTCAGTTTATTTTATTTTTAGTGGTATTTAAACCATTTTTGCTCTTTTTGCTGGAAGGTGAAACTTGTTTCTACAGTCACCTGAGTGATTTATTGTGTTGTTTCCCTGTGCTAAATCTACTGTTTCCCTCTGTTTTTACTACTTGCAACTTAGTTAACTGTTACAGTAAAGTTCTGGTCAAGTTTGTGGGACAGCTGAGAAACAATAGTGATTTTTCTGTGGGAGAGGATGTGCCACTGCTGTTTCGGGGAAGCTAGTAATGTTGTACTGTGCTGCACTTCACTCAGCTCTGCTCAAACTTGCACTAGATTGACACAGGCACTTCAACTTAAGTTTTACTCTTAGCAAATCTAGTTAGAGCCCTACCCATTAACAGGCTGTGCTTCATAGGTTTGTACTAGGCTAACTGCCCTTGTGGGCCATTTTAAGCTTAGCCAAATACTCCATGTGAAAAGCAAACCTTCACGTGATGTCTGTAAGGTAAACACGTTAACCATTATGCCAGTTATGCTAAGACGGTTCCTTTCCATTCAGGACAGAGTTCATTTTATTGTAACCTGATTCTACTTTGGTAGAGTACTTCCAGTAGTTAACTATTGTACTGCAAAAGTTTTATGGTACTCACTACTATATACAATTTATTAAAGGGAAATCAGGATTTAATATTCTGTACTCATAAGGATATATTCAGGAAAAGAAGTGTTTCAACAAAGTACTATGCAAGTAAGTCCTAGATCCCTACTTGGACTACATGGAAAGTCAGCCAGCCTGTCTTCCCTCAGTTGCCAGCATCAAAGTGTGTCTAATACTTGAAATGCTTAGGCAATTTAGCAAGTGCCTGATGGTCACAGACAAACTGCTACTTACCTTATCACAAACTATCTGTGATAGATGCAAATATTTAACAAAGCTGGAGGCATCACTCTCGCAAAGAACACAGGCTATGATTACCACATACCTTTTATACGACTCCACACAAATACATGGAAACTTTTCATATGCTTCTTCTTCTTCTGGCTTTTCCCAGTTAGGGGTCGCCACAACAGATCACCGTCCACTCATGATTGGCAGTGGAGTTTTACGGTGTCGAGTTGCCAGCCACCGCGGTGCCCAACCTTCCACAGAAGGCACACAACACACACACATGCACGCACTCACGCCTAGGGCCAATTTAGTGTGTCCAATCCACCTACAGCACGTCTTTCGGATGTGGGAGGAAACCAGAGCACCTGGAGGAAACCCACACAACCACAGGGAGGACATGCAGACTCCACACAGAAGGCATCCCAGCCAAGGATCGAACCGGAGAACCTCTTGCTGTGAGGCGGCAACGCTGACCGCTGCACCACCGTGGCCGCCCTGAGGATGCAAAAGTCATTGCCTAACAAGACTAAGTTTCAGTGGAAATTAAAAATCGCAGTACATACTGCCACTCCATAATCAAGACTCACCAAGAGAAAACTCACGCCTACGCTAGTATGCATAAACCACAGGTTCTGCTCTCATAAGGCTAGACAAACATAGGGAGATATTAAGCTGTCTTTCAGGTGCTAAGATCCTGACCTTTGAAGGGCCCTTAAGACCTTTAAGATGAACATGTATGACTATAACATGCTGGAGATCCATGTGGGTGTAAATGGCCAGGTGTGCAATACCCTGAAAAATGGGGATAAAGTAATTTCTGAGCTCTCCGTGCATGTCACATCTGCAAGAAAAACTGATATTGAGTAGAGTTCTTCATTCTCCAGAAATGATGCTAAGATGGAAAGAAAACATTTGAATAACTGATGTCATTCCAGTTAGTTCCACTATATGTCAGAATGGAATAAGTTGCTTCATAGTCCTACTTGCTTCACCAAGCATGGCTTGTACCTTCCACTCCAGAGATTCTGCATACTGGCTAAAGCCTTTGCTGCCCCCATAGTGTCCTTTTTTAGGCAAAGTCCAGCTAATGGATCTTTCAAACTAAGAAAAACAAACAAACAAAAATCAAATCAAGCACCAGCCAGTACCAAGGTGGTGCTGCTCTGTGCTAGGAGTCTAAATAACAACTTGTTTGACCTTGAAGCTGTCCTGAATTTGGAGCACATTTATGTGTATATTATTACTGAAACTTAGTTTAAAAATGCAGAAAGCACCTCTTCTATACCAGAGTTTTCACTAATGCATTTTTAGACCCAATGGGAACTGTGGTGGAGCATCCATATTTGTTAAAGACCACATTACCTTGAGGCAGATTCCTAGAAATCCACAAATCAAATTGAGTTTCAACTCACTCTAAATAAAAACAACTGTTAGACCATAGCCTCTTACAGGACCCCCTTGATGACTCCCAGAACCATGCCAGATTCTTAATATACTGAATGAACTTCAAATACACCAAAACTCTCCTCCATGGTCTATGGAAATTACACACCAATCAGCCTGATAAGCCTTATATGTAAGGCCATGGATTGGGTCATGACAAACCTGATAAACTGAGATACTAAAAAACTTATAAAGACTTGACCCTCAGCAGCTTGGCTTTATTAAGGGTAGATCCTGTCTGATGAATCTGATAATTCTTTTGAGAAGGTTACACAAGCCATGGACTGTGGTCACACTGTCCACAAAGCATAGCTTGACCTCGCCAAGCCATATGATACTGTACTGCATGATAACATAATTAACACGCTAAATGTACTCTAAATTGAAATTCATCCCTATATAGTTAGATAGCAAGTTAACTGGGGGACAGAAACCACACAGTGAAGGTGACAGGTGCATTCTCAGAGAGCATGAAGGTGACCAGTGGAATCTCTTAGGAATCTGTGCTACGTTCTCGATTATTCAGCATATATTTTTCTGATTTCCAAATCAAAAATGGGGATTTCTGGTTAAATAAGTTTGCAGATGATAGTAAACTAAACAGCATACTCAACTCATCTTCTGATATAAAGAAGCTACAACATGAACTTATGTGGTAATAGCTGATGCTCAGAAGAATGGACTAAAACTAAATACTAAAAATGCAGTATTTTTGTATTTAGTAAAAAAAAAACACCCAGCTTATGTTACAGAAAACACCCCACTCCAAAATGAAGATGTGACAGACCTTGAAACATGGTTAGAAAATTGTCTGTCCTTTGATTGCCATGTCACAGCAGTTATGAAATCCTTATATCTGGCATAGCTAATTGCAAAGGGTATCTCTTCAAGATTCAAAGAAGTATTTACCCCCTCTATATTCTACACTGATTAGATCCATCACTGAATACAGTACTCCCTTTGGGCTCTATCATACTAGACATAACAAACAGTTGGAGAGATCCCAAAGGTTCCTGGCAAAACACACCACACATCATGGTCCTAAAAGGCCTGAGCTACCAAGAGAGGCTGGTGGCTTTGTCCCTACATTTGGTGTCCTATTGGCTCCTTAGGGAGGTGATCTGTGCTTTGTATTCTGGGCCACTATGGATCCAGCAGTCCCAGACCTCTTATATCTCCACAGATCAAACAGTTCAGCAAACTCCAGGACCAATATAATGAATCTGTTTCAGCAAATAAAAAAATCTTGGTGAAGAAAGAGAGAGTATGGTGAAAAGCTACCCCCTTCTGTAGAACAAACTTCCACTCCAGATCAAGTAAAGTGACACACTATCATCCTCGGATGGCGCAGTGGTAGCATTGTTGCCTCACAGCAAGAGGTTCTCCAATTCGATTCTTGGCTGGAGTCTGCATGTCCTCCCTGCATTTGTGTAGGTTTTCTCTGGGTACTCTGGTTTCCTCCCACATTACAAAGATGTGTCTAGAGCATTTCTTTCCAGGCCTCCGCTGAAAATTGACTTTGTTCCGAGTTGGGACTCTCCCAGTAAACAAATGTTAAATAAACAAAATAAATAAACGTTAAAAAGGAGTTAGACAAATGGATGGTATTCATAAATTCACCCCCAGTGTGACTGGCCTATCACTCCCTGAAAAAAACATGCATACGTCCACACATATACTCACACATTAATAATCCTCATGCCTTCAGTGAACATAGTTGCTTCCATAAGAGTGAATGGGTGACTGCCATATTTTAACAAAATAGTAAGAAATAAATGGCCATAGCAATGCATTCCAACTTTGTGATTTCATATAAAGCTGAATGTTGCCTGGCATAACTCAGCATAATGTGGTGAGGGCAACATGCAATATTATATCTACAAAGAATGTCTCCTTATTTCGGCAAGGGGTGTTTCCTTTATTGTAGCCCTGCCCCCACCCCCAAAGCATGGAAGGTAATTTCTCCAGTCTTTATCAGTGTGACCCTGAATGCTCACACCCTTCCCACCACCTGAGTGAGATAGACATTCCCCTCCCCATCTGTATCTTCCAGTGCCGAACCCACTAATCAAGCCATGGTCACCTGGGTTGCAGTCAGAGCTCCATAATTTTTTTTTTTTTTTTTTTTTGGACCTGTGCTTCATTCCCCAACTTGAAGTTGCAGACTCTTCTCTAATGGAAAGTGAGTGTAATACTGATTGAAATTCTGACATACTCTAATAGCCACAAAACTTGTTTATGAGACTATCAGTAAAGACTTATATTTCTGAAACAGTTTTATATTTTCTTGTAATATTTTATAGGCATCAAATCTTCAGTTCTAGTCTGCATGTAGGTAGTACTTTTATGTTGAGGTAAAAAAAAAATACATGTTTGACATCTGAGCACCAATTTACAGTTTCTACTAATGCTTGTATATGTGAAGTAAAGACCTTAACCATTATGCCAGTCCTGGCTATGGAAAAAAGTTCATAGGTAAATACTAGGCTATCAGTCTGCAAACTATTACAAGCCTAACCACTAAACCGCACTCAGACTCAAACCTTGTACCTCAAGCACTTTCCTTTTTTTTCTGTATTACCATTTCAGATTGCAGAAAATGTCTGATCTGAAGTAGTTTACTTCATTTGATCTTCAACCTGTGGGTACCGGATCCGTATCAGATCCAAGCCGGCAAATTCACTAGCATCTGCTTACCCATAACACACCTCCACTACCTTCCAACTCCCAGATCTCGTTTGCCGCGGCTTGCCTGAAGCATCGTGATCTCTTGAGCTCCGAGTTAGTGAATGGGTTATTTACTTATTAAGCAGTCTTTTCTTAATTTTTTCAGTGTTAGGTGATTAGTGTAGGTTCCCGCTCCTCCTCCCCTCGCTGGTGCATCATGTACTAGAGTTTTTACTGTAGTTCAGTGTTAGTTTGTTTGAGTGTGTTGCTTGCCCTCCCCCCTCAGTGTTCTGTGTGCCTTGAGTGTGTGGTGAGTGGGTCTGAGTGGGAAATAGGTATTTTTTTCTCCTTTTCCTTCTCTTATTGTGTGATTATTTTTCCTTCTGTAGAGACATGCCTGACCTCAAGCCTGTCTTCAAAAGGTGCACTGAGTGTGGCCACAAATTGTCTCCAGCAGATGGCCACACTCATTGTGTTATGTGCTTGGGCGTAGCACATTTCAGTACTGACTGTATTATTTGCGTGGGTTTTAACCCGCTTGCTATTAAGGATAGGAAGGCTAAGTTGGCCCTGAAAGGCCTTCTACCCACTTCTGAGGTGGCTGCTTCATCCACTGCTTTGGTCACAGTGGCTGCTGTGTCCACCCCTCCTTCCTCTCTTGCCCTTGCTTCTCCTCCCTGCCAGCCTGGAACTCAACCTGCTGTTTCTAAGCCTGTGGAAGTGGAGAGCAGAAGGGGCAGAGAGAAGGAAAGGGAGCATAAAACAGTCAAACATAAAGCGGAGAAATGCAAGAGGTCTGCAGATCTTCCTTCTACTCCCGCCAAAAGTCAGGGTAGGTTCCGTGACTCCCCTCAGCTCCGCTCTCCGAGATTTTCCCCGGAGCCGGAGAGGCATCCTCCATCTAGGGCCTCAGTTCCTCAACCCGCCAGGACGGATTCTGTGGCCTCGTCGAGATCCACACATAGCTTATCTGAAGTTGATATGGATAAAATGATGAGGTTCATTCATACTCAAATCCAGATGGGGGTCTTGCCAGCCCCATCTCCCTTTGGAGGGGGAACTCGCTTCCCTTTTTCACACCAATTTCTCCTTCTCCGATCCATCCACCGAGTTCAGAGTACTTGGATCCGAGGATGGCCTTAGGGGGTCAGCACAGACTGTACCTGTCTCCTCGATGCCGGCAGCTGCCTGGTGTGTGTCGGATCCAACCAGTTCAGATCTGAGTGGCACTCTGAGCCAGAGCTTGGGTGTCGGATCCGGGGGAGCGGAACTTTTTTCATCGGCTCCGGCGTTGTCAGGCCAAGTTCCCTCCCTCAGAACTCTGTCCACTTCGGATCGGGCACTGATTCTTACGTCAGATCCGGGGAGAGAGGTTTCCTTAATAGTACCCCAGGAGGCTCGTTCTCCCTCAGCGTTCAATGTGGTAGAAAGGGTTTTCCTCCACTGGATCGAGACCCTTGTCTATTTTCTGGGATTCTGCCCCGACTCCCTCGGCTCTGTCTACAAATCCATTCATTTTACCAGAGGGAAAGCCCATGCTTGAGGAGCCCAGGCGGTTCCCCCTGAGGAACAAGTGGTTTGCGGGTTTCCCCTGGAGTGACCCACTGGAGATGTGCCTAGCAGGCATACGTGCAAGAGGAGGTACTTGGACTCCCCTGAGCCCCTTATCGAGGACATGGATGATGGGGAAGGTTCCCCCAGGTCACTTCCTGAGAATGTCTCCTTTGGAGACATCATGGAAATCCTACGCCAGCGGGGAGGTTGGTCCGTCCCCAAACCTTCTGACGAATCTGTGTTCCTGGAGGCTTTCAGCACTGGCCCATCTACTTCCTGGGTATCCTCTCCCGCAGGTCCCCTGCAGGACCTGGTCACCTCATGGGCCTGGAAGGAGCCGGGCACCATGGAAACAATCCCTAAATGTCTGGACAAGATCTTGAGTCCACCTTCAGATAGACCAGCGTGGAACAAGGGCTCCCCCGTAGACGCTATGGTGGTAGCAGTAGCCACAGTAAAGGAACTAGGCCAAGAGAGTACCTCAGTTCATCACCCTGACCGAGAGTCTCGGATGATGGACCGCTTAGAGAAGCGGGTTTATGCGTCGGTGACCTTTTCCATCAGGGTGCTGACCTACCTGGCCACATTATGAGACTACAGTGCGACCTGGTCTAGGAACAGGCTGAGTCTCCCCCTAAGTCCATGTTGCAGGAGGAGAGAGACGCGTTCTCCGTGAGGATGGCCACTTTAAAAGCAGTCTCCATTACGTCCATGCGACTTCTCTCACATGCTACCAAAGGAGCAGCTAGGGCAGCTGGGTCCGGCGTGTCCATGAGGCGCAACATCTGGCTCAGACTATGTCAGTTTTCAGAACCTTTCAAGGTGCCTTTTGCCAACACCCCTTATGACGGCTCTACTCTTTTTGGTAAGATCGTCAAAGAGACTTTGGTCCAGAGTGAGAAAGATGGGAAGACACTGCCTGCCATCAGAATCTGCTTCTCAAACCCTTAAAGATCCTTTTCCCGGAATAGAGAGAGCAAAAGAAGATGTGGTTCCGGAAGTCTTAGTATTCCCGGGACACTCAGGGCCCTTCTTCCCCAGAGGCAGAGGGGGACAGGATAGACACTGGCCCAGAGGCAGAGGGGGTCCGAGGAATTTTGGAACCTTTCTCGGACAGGCCCTGACAGCAACCCTGAGGGGTTGCCCGACTGCTCTACTCTGGAGGCAGTCGGGGGTTGATTGTCATTGCACCTGGCGGCATGGGAGTCCATAACATCAGACCGCTGTGCTTCAGATCAGGGATACTCTATCCCCTTTGTGGTTTCTCCCAAACACCTCCCGGACATATCACCATGCAAAGGGAGGCAGCAGCACTGGAAATCTCCAAGCTGATAGAGAAATGAGCCATCGAACCCATCCCCCCAGATCAGTCCAGATCGAGCATCTACTCCAGGTTCTTTTTGGTGCCAAAGAAAATGGGGGACTTGAGGCCCATTCTAGACCTATCTACCCTGAACCTGTCATTTGCCAAAGAAAAATTCTGGATGGTCACATTACAGTCCATCATGCCGTACCTGGAAGACATGACTGGATTTGCTCATTAGACCTCCAGGATGCCTACCATCACATAAAGATGCACAGAAGCTCCTGGAGGTTCCTTCGCTTCTGGCTAGGAGTCAATCATTACCAATTTCAAGCCCTACCCTTTGGTCTCACCACAGCCTCCAGGGTGTTCACCAAAGTGATGGAGGTAGTAGCGGCTCACCTGAGGCTTCAGGGGATTCAGGTCTATCTGTACCTGGACCACTGGCTCCTCACTGCTCTCACCAGGCATCTACTTTCTCAAACCAGGTATTATTTCTTAAAGCTTGCTCTTCAATTGGGGATTACAGTCAATGCATCCAAATCACTTCTAAATCCTGTCCAAGTGCTAGACTACATTGGGGCAGGGATAGACACACTACAGTGCAAAATCTTCATGACCACGTAGAGAAAACCTGAGGATGCATGTTTCCCTGATCTACCGTTCTCATCTTCCCTCGGCAGAATCAGTGGTGAGGGCCTTAGGTTCTATGGCAGCAACCATAATGCTTCTTCCGTGCGCCCAGTTACACATGCAAGTACTACAGTGGACACTAGTGGTGCAATGGTCCCTGTTGGATCTTCCATTATCTTATCCAATACACCTCAGTCGAGTCTGCAGGTCCTCCCCTCTGTGATGGATGTACTCTCCGCAAATCTTGGAGGGATGACCTTTTGTTCCAGCCCCCGTCCAAGCCACAGTGACCACGGATGCCTCCCAAATTCAGTGGGGGGCATTGTTTGGGCAGGACACTCCAAGGCCTGTAGTCTTCTGCCAAGACAAGTTTGCATATAAACGTTCTGGAGATGAGGGCGGTCTTTTTGGCGTTGCAGGCCTTTCATGCCTTTCTTCCTCTGGGAACCATTGCAATTCAATCAGACATGTCAGTGATCTGGTATGTCAACAAACAGGGAGAGACCAGATCTTACCCCCTTTGTCATGAGGCCATGAGAGTGTAGGAGTGGGCGATCTCCACCAGTCGCTTTCTCATAGCAACGCATATTCCGGGGCGGTCCAACATCTTAGTGGACAGGTTAAGTCAGACTATTTTGATGTCTTACGTGTGGTCTCTGAATCATTTGGTAGCGGAGCAGATCTTTCTGGAGTGGGGTCAGCCTTGCTGCGATCTCTTCGCATCTCGTTCCAACATGAAGTGCAGCAAGTTCTTTGCTCTGAACCCCCAGCTGGGGGAATCCCCCAGAGATGCTCTAGTCTATGCTTTACCTCCCAGTCTTCTGTATGTTTACCCTCCAGTACCTCTTATTCCAAGGTTTCTACAGAAAGCTTGTCGACTGGGGGGGGGGCAAAGTGATCCTCATTGCCCCATTTTGGCCTCGGCAGGTATGGTTTCTCTTCCTTTGGTCTCATCTTCTGGCTCTGCCTTGGATCCTATTCAGAATCTTATTTCACACCCCTCTGGGGTTCCTCATCCGAGCCTGGACAGTTTGAAGCTCATGGCTTGGCTGCTCCAGTTCCCATGATTGGTGGGACTCCTGGATTATCCTCTTCAGTCAGGTCTATTCTGGTGGCAGCTCATAAAGTCTTCCACCAGGAAGATTTACCATAGCAAATGGAAACTTTTTTCCTTTTGGGCTTCTCAAAAGAGTTTAGAATCCTTTCATGGCTGCTATTTCTGCCATTCTTGACTTCCTAGCCAATATTTTTCAACAAGGAGCAAGCTCTTCTACTATCAAAGTTCAATTAGCTGCTATCTCTCATTTTCACATGGGTGAGACTTCTGCCTCTCTGGCCTCTTCCAGACTGTGTAAAGCCTTTATTAATGGTACTTTCCTGTTATGCCCCCCCCGGTCAAGGATCCTGTTCCTCCATGGGACCTTACTATGGTTCTTCAAGCTTTGAGTGCTCCTCCATTTGAACCTGCTGCAACCACAGATCTTAAGTTTTTGTCTTGGAAAACAGGATTTCTAGTCACTATCACCTCTGCTAAAAGGGTTTCAGAACTGCACGCTTTGTCCATTAAGTTCCATATATGATTTTCCATAAAGATAGGGTTTCCCTTCGGACTAATCTGTCCTTTTTTCCCAAGGTTGGGAGCATCAATCCAACTATTAACTTTCCTGTTTTCTTCCCAAATTTTGCTAACAAAATGGAATACAGACTCCACTTGTTCATAGACAGTTACGATTTTATTGACACAGGACAAAAAACTTTCATAAATCTGATCAATTGTTTGCGTCCTTCTCTAAACCGTATCTCCAAGGTCACTATTGCTAGGTGGATTTCCTTGTGCATCCTTCAGGTCTATAAGGATAAAGGTTTGTCTCCTCCGGGTCAGTTGAAAGCTCATTCCACTAGGTCAATGGCTACTTCTGCGTCCTTTTGGTCTAGAGTCTCATTGGATGATATTTGTTCTGCAGCTACTTGGTCCTCATCTCATAACTTTTATTTCTCACTACAAACTGGATTTGACTTCTAGAAGGAGAGCATCCTTTGGTTCCGCTGTGCTCCGGAATATCCTTCCATGAGGGCCACCCAGGAGTTAAGTAGCTGGGGACTCTGTCCCACAGGTTGAAGACCAAATGAAGTAAACTACTTCAGATAAAGAAGTTATGTACTCACCATAACATTCCATCTGAGTAGTTCTACTTCATTTGTCTTCAACCGTCCCTCCCTCCTTCTCCCTGACCTTATCATATGAACAGCCTGTTGGCTGCAGTTTTAGGTCATAAAGTATTCTTCAGGTCGGGTTCTCAGTATAAGGGTCAGCAAACTCGATCTGGGGGTTGTAAGGTAGTGGAGGTGTATTATGGGTAAGGGCTTGGAACTCAGAGCAGATGCTAGTGAATTTGCCGGCTCATATCCAATACAGATCTGGTTCCCACAGGTTGAAGACAAATGAAGTAGAACTACTCCGATGGAACATTATGGTGAGTACATAACTTCTTTTTTGTAAACAAATAAATATTGGTTTTAGTTCTTATTTTATGCAAACACCATAGCTTTCTGATACTATAATGGCCCACACAGAGAATAACTAATAATCTAAAGACATTTGTTGTAGGGATGCTGCAAAATTATAATAATATTCTAACAATTTGAAAAGTAAAACATGGATTGTATCTTCACTGTGTTTGTAAAATACAACATATACTAGTCTCATTTCCTATTGCACAGAATTCCCCATAATATGTAGGCCTTTTGATGGGGTGCAGCACCTTAGACTTTAAAGGAGTCACATTATGCCACAAATACAAGTGTGATGATTATTTTTTTCATACATGGATTCCCCAGCTATAGCCCCCATGCACACATTCACATTGCCCCTGCTACACCAGGTCAATGACTATTAGATATATGACAGCCCCACCCCCCGCAAATAGCCACTTTCTTTGATTGTGATGAAAGTGAAATTAATAATGGCCTTGGTAATATATTTTGTTTTGTTGCTGTCTGATAAATACACTGCCTCCCCCAATAAGGCATATCAATCACTATTTAACAGTTATCTTGCAAGTATCATTTTGCTTCCCCTTATGTTTGTGATAAAAGTGCAAGAAATACCCCAGGATTTAATTAAATCCATGTAGGCACAATGTAGAGCCTACACAGAATGTTTCAATGTCTGTGTACACTCCTCCCCTTCGTCAGCACTCCATGCATATTAATGATAGCACAATGGCTAGGGAGAGCCAAGGAACACAGTTATTGAGTCAGTGTAGGGAGTGTAGTGCTAACTGTGTCTTCAGGTGAGTACAAGCCTCCCTGCACTGCCCAATTGTATTATTTTAATATTAATTTTCCTTTTTAAAAAAAAAAAAAGCATGTTTGCGTAACATGGGCCAGAGCACAGCAATACTAAGCAGCGCTGAGACACCTGCCAGACATCTAAAATTAGAAACCGGATCCATTTATTTATTTAAATATCATGTTTAAGTGTAGCTGAGTAGGTTTGCGTGGTGCAGTGCTCAACATTGCTTATAGGTAGCTTAGAATATTTTTAAAGATATAGCAGAATTCCACATATCTAAATGGGTAGACTTATGGCCTCATGTGCAGTAAGTCCAGGGTTTGAATACATGTAAGGGAAAATAAGCATTCATTTTTGAAATACAAATTATGCTAATTATTTTAAATTATGGCCCGCTGCACTCTGCTAAACTCTGCTAAGATCTGCTAAGCACCACATAAATGTGGGAATTGCTGCTGATGTGTATGCACTGCTTGGCTGGTTTGCACACAACTAAGCACTGCTAAAGCATATGGTTCTGCGAGTTTTCGTGATGCTTAGCTAAGCTGGGCTGATTTTCCTGCTATTAAACGATGCAGCGCTTTTGAAAATATTGCCCAATGGCATGAAAGGGCCAGAAAACAGCCTATATTAAGCCCAATAGGAGGGAATACAGCAGAATCCACTGGAGTTCTGTCTCTCACGGGTGCTATGGCAAGTGTTGGTGAAGGTGTGCACTTTCGCGCGCAGCGTTGGGGCATTCTGGAGTCCAAGGTCATGGTTGGACTCCTAGTAAAAAAACATGACTGGCTGTTTCATGGAGGTTACCGGGGCTCAGAGTGCAAGGCAGAAGCCTGGGACCGGCTGGCAAGAGATTTCACCAGTGTTACTGATATCCCCCACACAGGTGAGCAGTGTCGTCACCACCATGATGACCTGAAGAGATAAAAGAGGCAACTCTTGGACACCTGGGTCCAAAAAGCTCAGGCAGGGAATGCCCCACAAGTATGCAAGTACTTTTTCCTTTGTTTACCAACATGTAATGTGTATGTCTGCAAAATTGGTATGCTTAATGGTGTGTTTCTCTCCCAACAGCTGCAGCTGAGAGGGCTCACAATGTTGAGTCACATGGTGGGCGCCTGGTCAGGTTGCATCGTGAGTGTGGTGAGTACGGATGTATTATGCTAACTGTAGTCAAATAAGCAAGAAAGAGTAAAGAATTAACCACATTAAAGTATATGCAATAAAGTCTGTAGTGCAATAAATGTGGAAGTAGGGCTGTATTGCAAGAAATGAATAATGCCAACTGTTGTGCAATAAAAACATGAAACAATACTAGTAACTGCATTAAAGTATGTATGTATATATATATATATATATATATATATATGTGTGTGTGTGTGTATGTATGTATATATAAGTCTGAAGTGCAGTAAATGTGGATGTAAAGCTGTGTTGCAAGAAATGAATAATGCCAACTGCTGTGCACCAAAAACATGAAACAATACCAGTAACTGCATTAAAGTATATACAATAAAGTCTGTAGTGCAATAAATGTGGAATTACAGCTATAGTGCAATGTATGAATAATGCCAACTGCTGTGCAATACAACATGAAACAATACCAATAACACCAAGGAAAATGGTGCACATTGGGATTGTCTTGTAACCATTGCAGTAGAGCTGTATGCATTCCGGCTGTAAGGTAACATCCTGCAGTCAAGTATAACACTGTAATAGCTGTAGAATGCAAATCTAATGGCTACAAATTGTAATGGTTAAATCATACAGTACTGTTTATGCCAGTCTCTAGGCCAGTATTGTTCACATAATGCTCTGTCATCCACAGACATCAGGTAATAAAGGTAAGTGGGTGAGGTAGCCCACTCCATGAGCTCGTATTGTTTGTTGACTTCACAGATATTTAAAACCACTAACAAATTGTGTACACCAGCATTCTATATATTAATATATAGATTACCTACTGTCTCTGTCATGCTTGTATTTCATGCATGTGTGTTCTACTGTCACTGCAGTCTAGTATAACATTGTAGTAGTACTACCGGGTCATATTTTGGTTCCAGGTGAGCTCTAGGAAAACATCAGTCAGAAAGTCATCAGCAGTGACTCAGTAGCTCAGTTCATTAAATGCTCTGCATGTAGTACATTTTGCCACACACAGACCAGGGTTTGGAATCCAGTGCTATGTAGCATTAAATATTACAGTATCAGTCATGTAATGTTTACAGAGTCTCTCTCTCTCCACAGGAACTACAGGTAAATGGTTGAGGTAGCCCATATTATGAGTAAATAATTGTGTGTTTAGATGTCGCATACTATTAAAATCATTAGCGAAAATGTGAAAATACAGCATAAAATAAAGGAAATAAATATAATAATAGTATTAAAATAAAATAAATGTAATGTGTACTGTTGGTATGGCTGTATGCCTGGAGTATATGTTAAAAGTTGCTGCAGTCAGTTCATACATTCCATGTAGATGTCCTCTGCAGTCACTGCTATTGGGTTCTATCCCCATGCCTGCCAAGCAAGGCACGACAGTTGCTTAGTTTCTGTACTGTACACATATGTCTCTCAAGTGTCACTCTTTCACAGTATGTAATTAGTAGTGCATAATCTGTCTGTCACAGGATTACCGTCAAAATGATCACCTACATTGCAAAATATCACTACATCAACCCGCAGTATACCTTGGTAGTTATATAGGTCCACCTGATATGCAAGTGTTCTGTGTAGGTGTGTACCCACAGTTGTTACTGCTTGGCCCATACTGTCCCATGCAAATAGCTTGAGAGGTATGTACATGCTACAGCAGCTATAGGGGACTTGTACACACAAAGAAAGGACAGACCCGTAGAGTAGATAGTAGTACTGTTGTCAAGTAAATAGCCTAGAATGGTACTAATGGACTGTTTTTCTCTCTTTCCCCACCCCTTATCTTCATTTGTTTATAATTGTTATTCATTGGTTATGGTTTACTATTAGCATATGTTGTTACATTAACTGTATTTTAGGTTTTATTATTATGTATTATAATGGTTGAATATTAACATATTTTGTTGGCCTTATGCTGTAACTGTTACTGGCATGTTGTTAACATGACTTTCTGTGTTTCATATAATATGCATTGATATGGCATGTTGTTAACATGCTGACTGTTCTGTTATTTATTTTTGTGTTTCGTATAATATGCATTGATATATAATTGGGTTATTTCCACTGTTCTGGCATGCTGCTATTACTAACAATGTTTTGTTCATAACTAACCTATACTTATTGCTATACCTCCATCACTACAGCATATCAGGGTAGGACAGTTCCCTTTGATCCTCCTACCATGCCTCAATTGGCCATGACAGTAGGTCCTGGCATGTCTGAGACCAAGACTGGTGGTGGCCCTTCCACTGCACCACCTGCGGCATCTGGTGGAACTGCCTCAGGGGACGGGGCCCTGACTCCTCCTGCGAGTGGTGGTGGAGGGGCTGCAGTCACCCAAGAGCAACTGCTGGTCATGGTGCACAGGATCATTCATCGGACTTATGAACATCGCCTGCACCAGATTGAGGGCACACTGGCCCACCTGGTGGGGCAGGCTGGTCCTGGCACCAGGAGCCAGCACAGCCACCTTTGGAGCAGTGAAGGAGCAGTGTGGACTGTCCCATGGGTGGGAATGTGAGTCATATGGCTGTCGTCTGGAGGCATGTGCAACTCGGATTCCACAACACCCTCCTCATCCAAGGTATTTACCCCCCCATGTGTCACACAACATCCCTGTTTGCTGTCTTGTCTGCAAATGCATCCTGTCCTACACAACTTACCTTCCCACACATACCTATGTCCCTTCCTCAATATTCCACTCTCTCCTTACAAAAAAAAAAAAAAAAAGGGCACCTGTCCCACAAAAAAGTTATCGCCCAGTATCGCTCTCCATTTCACACACATGTCCACTAGACACAACTAATATCATCCAATTGGCTTGACAACATGTTTATGTTTTCTCACAAGTCTCTCTGGGGTTTGAGAGTACAAATTTATCTACAAAATTTGTCAAAATGTACAGCTGTTAATGTACAAGAAATGGATAGCTGTGGTTCTTTCCTACACCCTCCTGCACATCCCTACCTGCCATTCACAATGTTTTTCCCCCTGCTTGCTCCCATTTCACCCCTTTTGTATCACCCCCTTTTTTCTTTATATTTTTTAGCTCGCCTTTGCACAGATTTAAGCTGAGTTTTTGGAGCGGCACAGTGCTGCTCGCCACACTGCTTCACTTAGCTTAAATGAGCTTTAAAAAGCTTTAATGACTATATGTGTCAATTACATTGTTAGTCATATAGAAAAAAAAAGACCTATGCCAAGTTTTGAACACGGGCCCTTTCAACTATAGCACACTGCATTAACCAACCACGCTACACAGGTCTTAAGTTAAACAGGTGGATCCAGCAAAACATATTGATTGCTACTTAGTCCTTAAGCATGTAACTGAAATAAAATACTAATGGAAAAATGGGAGTGTACCTTGGACTCTGCTGCAATAATACACCAGTGGACAGCCAAAGACATAATAATGGATGTAAGTGTGAGGCCTGTGATAGGTATATGCGCCCTTTTATCAGCAACTTGTCGAAAGACACCTGCTATAAGACAGCAATGGCAAAGTACATGTACAACTGGGACCATGCTGCAGAAATACAACCATATAAAGCCATGCACATACTCGTGGTCGTAGAAATGTTTTGCACAGCCTGTATATGTGCACATATATCTTGCGAATACACATATATATGCAGTGATTCAGTAGCTCAGTGTGTTAAATGCCTTACTTGCAGTACATTTTGCCACACATAGTCCTAGGTTCAAATCCAGTTTCGTGTTGCAATTCAATTACATTATTGTGACGGCAACAAATAATGAGTGATTCATGCATTCATATCCACACGGGCTACTGCTAATTAATGAACTAATACCCAGTTTTGCAAGTCAAAGGCCTGCAGGTAGGGACACACTGCACATATCCATATAGCCTCACTATATGTTGCCTACTACTCTGTTATTGGCACTGTTGCATAACAGATGTTACTTAATCACCTGTCTCAATTGGACTGTAAAGGGTACCCTTACCCTAGCTCTGCCATAATGACAAGGCTGACACAGTTGCCAGACATACACATACAGCTTGCTGTCCTCAAAAGTGGTCACACTCCCCTCTCTGTGTTCTAGCCTGCAGCAGCAACTGCAGCCTGTAGCATACACAGCTGTATATACAGGTAGCTGCTACAGACCTACCATACCCCCCAAACCCCTCGAACAAGGAATCCGGACACAGCCGTACTTAATGCGGGGACAAAGGCCCAGAATTAGGGACATGTTTTACAATTTGCTCTTACAAAGGCACTCAGTTGATAGAATAACAGCTATTGCATTAGCATGCATATTCTCATGGGTATGAAGTCTAACACACAAATGTGTGTCTTTTATTACTGACTTTAACCCACAATGATTTGCCAGTGATTTAATAGATGACCACGATGCTATGGGACACTGACCACACATATTAGGCAAAAATGTTTACATACTGCATAAATCTCTACAGTACAAAGTTGTGATACCTGTCCTCTGCAGCGCTGTACTCTCCACGCCTCAGTCATATCCAACTAAACAGCTAAGAAAGGGGCCCAGGTCTACGTGTAAGCCTTGTATATTGCACTGTGGTGGCATGTCATTGGCTAATGATAGTGCAGTTCAGCTGTTTTTGGCTATAATTATATCAGAGCCACAGATTGATGCAGAGGCAATTATCTGTTAATGAGCAGCACCATAAAAAGGCAAGCAGCTGGTAATGGGGAACAAGTCTGTATGAGACTTACCTCACACAGAGACAGTCTTTGTTGAACTTTACTTCCAGTACTGTTTTGCAAAGGAGTACTGCACTCCACCAGGTATGTAAATGATTCCTCCATGTAACAGGATGGAGGTATGATGAATAGGGATTACAGCAGTAAGCCTGTCTTAGATCCATGGTAATGACATGTCATTGATACTCTGCTGTCCTACACGTACAGGTATGCCTCCCAACTGTCCCTGATTTCACTGATATCTTTGCTCTGTCCCTCTTCATCCCTCCTATAACAGATGGCTTTTGTAGGAAAGCTAGTGGATTACATGTAATACATAGTGACAATATGTAATGGTGTACACTCATGTAACGTCAAATGATGTACAGTAATTCACCTCCTCTCATTCTGTCAGTGTCTCAAATAAATAGTCCTAACATTTTCAAAGTGTCCTTGATGTACTCTGTGTAAGTTCCCGTTTCTGTTGACATTTGTCCTTCTTTGGTTGACAGCTATGCCTAACATACCTGTCAAACTCTTACAGCAAGAAATCTGGACAAAGTTGTAATTTATAGAGGGACAAAGGCCCAATACTAGGGGCAATTGCTAAATATTGGTATTACCTGTCATTCTGTTAACTGTCTTAGTTTGTATTACAGTAGCATGACTGGGTTCTGAAGGATATGACCTGTGAAACTTAGGTGTTTGTCTTTATTTTCTAACATCCACCATCAATGATTGGCCAACCATTTGGCAGACATCCACAAGTTTGTGTGAAAAATGAGCAAACCTATGAGGCAAACATTTTGACATTCTGCAAACATCTGTATAGTTGACAGGTATGATGCCTACAGGGAACATGTACTACAGCAGGTTTGCATTGTTTACTGTCATTGTGACACACTGGTGTTGCTGGACTGTCCCCATACAGTTGTAATAGTACATCGTTACTAGTATGTCAGTGGCCGTATGTCATATTAGTGTGAGTTTGCCCGTAGGGGGCACACCACAGTATGCTGCAGTGCTGGGCAGAATCTGTCACGGCACACGGGGACATACCCCAGTATTGCTTCTATCTTGGTGGTATCCACAGACCTAGTTTGTTGCCAGACTGTGAGGTATGATGTGTGAGGGAGCAGTAGCTAGGGCAGGCCATTATGGGTGTGCTGGATCTGTACATAGTGGACATCCATGTACCTGGTCCTGTAATGTGTTCCCTTTTTGTTGTCTTTCAGGAACAATGTACTGCAGGAGACATCCCCCTTCTCACATTCAGAGAATAACATCATACTGGATGGACTGAGATATCACCATCAGATCTTGTCCAGGGGGAGGCAGAATCGGGACCAGCAGGCAGCATTGTAAGCAAACCTTGTGCAGGATGTAAATCAGATTGTCCAACTGGACAGGACCTATGAGTAGGTCTGACACCGGGCCACAGACTTGCTCAGTGGTGCATGACAAAGGGCAGCTGCTGTTGCCAGGGATCATGCCACCACTGATGGAGGGCCTGTGATGGAACAAGCACTCTCAGCCACAGAGGAATTCCTGGTGAA
This sequence comes from Protopterus annectens, assembly GCF_019279795.1. NCBI lineage: Eukaryota > Metazoa > Chordata > Ceratodontiformes > Protopteridae > Protopterus > Protopterus annectens. The sequence goes on from NC_056737.1 coordinate 935,762,371, forward strand.
CCTAGGAGCACCTGACAGCTCCCAAGCATCTGTCATGCCATACATTGTGGAGGTGGGTGCCACAGTGTCCACAGCAAAGAACCATCCAGGCAAGTTTACTGTGTTCACCAGTATAATACTGTATCAGTCATTGTGGTAGGCTGTACATATCTGTACATGGGTGTCAAGTCTATCTACATTGGGGGGGGGGTTTAAGCTCAGTTGTGCACACGTACTCAGAATATCAGCAATACAGCCAGTAGCATAGTATCTACTGTACAAGTGGATATATGCACATATTACGTTGTAGTGCTGCAACATTTGGTGGTGCTGACGATACCTGTCCCTCACATTTTCATAGGTCTGTCAGGTGTTGCCCAAGCCCGTGGTCCTGTACCTGATAAGTATGATATTGTTGTTTTATGGATCATATATACCCTATGACAGGAGCTGCCATATTGCCCTATCTACAAATGTTGTGTTTAGACAGAATAGAATATTTGTATGTTCCATTCTGGAACAGTTAACTACAGTTCATAGACTGGGTAATCACAGGTGTGTATTCGAATGAACATTAACACGTTTGCACTTATAGTTATGAGCAACTACCAGCCTGGTATACATGAAGCAATTGTTCCAAGATGCCTGTTCAAACACAAAAAGGAGATGGTACATACCTGAGGCAATGACACTAGTAGTGGCATATTATTCTCAAGATAGGTGTAAGGGGCTTTATGTGTAGTTCTGTCACTTATAGTGTCATATCGCATATCTTACAGGTATATTGTACTGGCAGCTTTAACTGGATGTAGCTGAAGTGCATGTTATAAAAGCCTTGACTTGTATGTGTACGTTGTGAGGTTGTCTGTTGTGCATGGGAAAGGAGATGAGAAGATGTGAGACTGGTAATGCACTTGTGGATCCTCATCTGTATGAGTCTGTGTGGATTACCATACATAATAGTGCAGGTAGTAATGTACTGCTTTTGTCTTGGTTTTCACAGGTGACCGGGGGAGGGGGAGTCTGTCCCCCACTCAACCTGATGTCAGGATCTCATTGGACTCTGATGATGATGGTGGCCAAAGTAAGGCACAGGTGGGGTTGTTGGGGGCTGAATCTGTCCCAGAGGTTGACATCCCTCTTCTGCCTGATTGTCTCTGCACACAGTCAGTATGCCCACACATACCCAGTCCCCAAAGGCCACAGATGTTGGGCAGTCAGAGGGTAGAGACATTGAACAGGGAAGTGTGGCAACTATGGCTCCAATGAGTGTAGACACTGGCCATAGCCAGAGAGCTAGAGAGGTCCCATACAGGCGTATTGACAGGGATGCTTGTAGGATGCCTGCTGTTCGTTTACCACCTGTTGCTGGTGTCACATCATGAGTCACTCGATATATGTTTCAGGCCATCATGGAGGCACAGACATGTTCTGAACGCAATGCCAGACATTTGCTTAGGGTTATGGATGCAGCACAGTCTGACATTCGTGACTGCCTCCACCACATTGGGGACACCCTAGCTTGGTTCACTAATGCAGTGGACAGATGTTGGGCTGAGACAGTGTCTCTGTTAGACCGCACATTGTGCTGAAACATCTGGTTGGAGTTGGGCGTCTGACATGTGGACGGCTGTCAGTAACACCATCTGCTGAGAGTCCACATGGCCATGCTCCTGTAGTGGAAGTACCTCCAGTACTACAGAGTGTGCTGTCCACACCATGATGTGGCAGGCCATGGGCACATGGCCGTGGCTGATCCCGTGGGGGACACAGTACCAGCAGACAGCAGTCACAGTCCGGTACAAGCACCGCATCTAACCTTGAGCATGGTGGTACCAGTGCTACTCCTGGCAGAGCCAATTCCCTTGTTCGTGGCTGGAGACAGTGAACTGTCCACTCTGCCATGTATGGTCTACAGCTGTCCAACATGCACACATGTAAGGCTAGAATTGGACTTGACTGTGTACATGTACACACTCAAACACCACTGTCACATGAAGATCACCTACAGACACACACGGCACCTCCCCATGGCCCATCTAACCCACCCCCCTTCCTGACTCATACACATGTTGTCAACTGTTTGGCACAGCCTATGCCTTCAGCACCCCTACAACCCACCCTGGGCATGTGATAATACCTGTGTCACATCCCTGTCATCCATGCCATCAATACAGGGAAATGCAACTATGTGTCTCATGCACGGGGTGACTTTATTACTTGACATATACTTGTGTAGTGCTGTATTGTTTTGCCATGTCACTTGTAATGGCCCACACCAGGTACTGTATGCTGGCATGTGGCATGACTATGCATCAAATTTTATGTATCTTATGTTGCATGATGTACTGGCAGGAGTATTACAGAATGATAGGTGTATCACGGATCTGTGTATGCTTCTGTTGCAGGGTTCTGAGGACATAAACCATGGACATATGGTGTCAGTATGGTGTACAGAATGGCATGGAAGCACAGCAGATATATGACAACAGCAAGGTACGGCAGTGTACATGCATGGCTCTCTAGATGCATATGCATAGAACAGTCTATCGGGGACTATAGGGGCAGTCAGTGTACTCACCCATTCATATTTTGTGTTAAAGTCTGCTACCTTTGCCATGCGTCACCTGGGTTTTCTGAACCTAGAAATCAAAAAGGTGTGGTGATGGAGTTGACACATGTACAAATGTCCTGTGTCCGTGTCAGACTAATGGTGGACATCAGTTATGCATTTCTAGAGGAGGGGCAATTTAGGGCCGGCAGCTAGTCACAGTGCCATAAAATGCATAACCATTGCACAGAGATCATATGGGCATGTCTGTAGTGTTGCAAGGGGGATATATTTATACACACACACACACACACACACACACACACACACACACACACACACACACAGTTGGCTGATGTGAGATTAAATCCCCTGCCTATCTAGTATTGCACACTATAACTTGCAGTACTTATCACATGCAGCACAGGTTATGTCTGATGTATATGTGAATGCAGGCACAATACTTGTGGAGTATGCAAAGTGGCCTTATGTTAGACAGCATGTGTGGCCTGCAATGTGATACTGCTTGGTACTGTTATTGTATCTAGTGTCCTGGGAGTGGGATACCTGTTAATATCCCTGCTATGTGCGTACATTTAGCAGTATGGCCATATGTGGCTGGTTGCCGTTAGATAGGCAGACATGTGGCCAGGGACAATATGGCTTGTCCAAGGCATGCGTTGCAACCATTGTACATTACAACCCTTGCTCAACTGTGTCTGTATACAGGGTGGCATTCCGCAGGCACAGGGGTCTGTGGGTGGGTGAGTGGATTATGTAATGTTGCAGCCTTGGTCTGGTCCCATCAGACAACTGTTGTAATGTGTAAGTGTAGATAACCCCAGCATTCAGAGGGTATGTTGTACATGTGTTATGTAGATACATGTGGAGAGTCTGTGTATTATTGTATATATGTATATATGTATATATATATATATATATATATATATATATATATATATATATATATATATAGGTATCATATATATATATATATATATATATATATATATATATATATATATATATAGGTATCCTATATATATATGTGCCACATACTGATAGCTACACTAATCATGTGTGAGGGGGATAGGGATAGACAGATATGTATACGTAGCTGTCTGTATGTATAGACATATTTCAACATAGCTGGTCTTGTGAGGAAGAGGCAACAGACTTGCGCTCAGGTTAGCTAAGTGTAGGAGCATGCCCAGACTATCAGTACTTACAAGGTGACTCCAGGCCAGTGCTACCTGTATTCCGATCCAGGATTTTGTGTGCTGCAGACATTGGCTGCTGCACCTGTTTCTGCAGTACAGCACTTCCCTGCACTTGTCCATGGCATTGCCTGGCTGTTTTAGTTAATATGTGATTCATACCTCTCAACTGTATAGATTTTTGCCTCATAGTTTTGTTCCATTTTTCATAAAAGTGTGGTTTTCTGGAAAATTAGTGGAAAGTCATTAGACTAAAGTTGGAAATAATGACAGGCATTTGAGTTTCAAACTCCATGCCCATCAGGAAATTCATGCTAATGCAAAACCTGTTATTCTATCAACGGTCTAAGTTTGTTAGAGCTATATTTATAAATTGTCCCTATTTTGAGGCCTTTGTCCCACTTTTATTCATAGCTTTGTCCAGATTTCTTGCTCTGAATTTGAGAGGTATGATGTGACTGGGTACATGATGCAACACCACACACAGTGTGACAGTCTGCATACCTCTCCCCTGTACATGTTTTTGCAGAATATCCAGCATTTCACCCCGTATGGCTGGTCTATTCCTCCTACATTTGTGGTTTTCTGGTAAAATACTGTAAAATGCAGTCACTGAATTGTTGTACCTACTGATACATTTAAGTGACTGCCTTTACATCCTGCAGATAATCTGTCCTATTGCAACCTGCTGTTATACTAGCCATCTTCTAGGTTCATCAGAGCATGTGTAATGTCTGTCTGTAGTTGTGGCCCTTTGTCCCCCCATTCTGTCTAGCTTTGTACTGCTTTCTTGCAGTAACAGATTGAGGGATATGACATTCTGTGGGAATATTACCATACGAGTACCTCACATGCAAAAAGGTATAGATGCTGCAAGATTCAAACCATCAGCACCATCACCCCTGCTAATGTCCTTAGCCCAGAGAGCCACAACAGCCACCAGAGAATCTGGTTTCATTCCTCACACTATCAGCAGCATGCAGAAATACCTTGTCACCCCTGTGTTATGTGGGAAATACAACATGTGGCCAGGTTCTGTGTCACAGCCCTGGAATTGTCAGGTTTGCTGATATATAATTGCAGACTTATTGTTACAGCAGTGGTATTAGAACACTGATGTATTGGGGATGGGGGACGACCAGCCCATGCTCTGCTGGCAAAGACAGTCGTGCGACTGTCCTGTGACCCCACTGTTTGCCATATCTCTTGAATACTGTAGTGGGTTTTCCAGCCATGTGGCATAGTGAATATTATGGGGCACATACTATTGGACAGAGTACCTGTTGTCCCAAGTGGCTGTTAGATCTCTGAAGGTAACCCAGTAGCCCACTGTATTCCATTGCATACAAGTGGCAGGTGCATATATATATGCTACCATACTCTAGTACCCCTTACAACTGGTGTATAGGAGAGTGACTAACCTTGTGAATGCAGTAGTTGACAGGCCTGTAGTTCGAGGTTGACTCTGTCTGATGCATGCAATGCACAGACAATATATAGTTAGTTACAGGTTGTGTGGGCTGGCTGGCATCATTTTTACTATACGTATGCAAGTTTGTACTCCACTGGTGCAGAGTATGGGAGTGAAATCCGATTGTAGGGTGTATGCAACCTTTATATTGCTCTGCTTTAGGTGCAGCCTGTGTGATTGGCTACTTATGATGCATTCCACATGCCAAGTACATTATTTGGGGGTTTTATTGGACATAGTTTAAGTGAAACAGGGTTCATCAGTAATTAATATATCCTTGGCTTTCTCAGACAGTTTTTTTTTTCTTACAGCCTTCCTCGCTCAGCACTGTGGCGCACCACACTAACACATGCTGCAAGATTTAGAATAACATGCTGTCTCACTTCCAGACAGGATTTTTCATTCATTTTAGTTGGTACTATGAAAAAAATTACTCCTAATATGTTCTTTGGATGGGATGGGAAAGTATTACTTTTATTTTAAAACTGTTTCTGCCACTTAATTTGGTGTTAACAAATCTTTTTTTTTTTTTTTTTAATTTCAGCACTCATTCTTCTGGCCATTGCCCTTAGTGCCAAGATAACTCATAACTTATAGATGTTAAGTTGTCAATCTCGCCTTCATTCTTGCTTGATGGGTTCGGAGCCGATCCCTCGGCTCCGACTCGGCACTTGCTTTAGCTCGAGAACTCCTTTTACCAGCTCGAGGCAGCCCCATATCCCATGATGCAAGGCAGGAAGTACCCAGATCTCGTTTGCCGCTTCGCTTGGGAGGTCTTCTCTTTACCAGCTCCTGGTAAGTAATTCACTTTTGTGACATTTAAGCCCCTTTTTACTTAAAAACTTTTTATATTTGATAGTTTAACTTTAAACTTAATTTTTCTGACAGAAATCCCTGTCTCTTTTAAATTTAATTAGTCAGTTAATTTCCTTTCCCATCCCCCTGTTAGGGTGTGTGTGTTGGTTGAATTTACTAAACTCCCTTTTGGGGATAATTTAAGTTAGTTGGACTGGTGGGTGTGTGTTTTTGGGCACCATGTCTAAAGAGAGGGTTTCAGGTTTTAAGAAGTGTGACTCGTGCTGTCAGAAGATGTCTCTGACAGACGGTCACACTTCTTGCCTGTACTGTTTAGGCCCTCTTCACCTGCAGGACTCCTGTGCTATTTGTCACTCCTTCAGCCAGAGAGTCCTGCAGGAGAGAAGGAATAAGTTGATTCTGAGGGGTCTTCTTAAGCCGGAGGGCTCTCCGGCTAAGTCGGCCCCACAAAAGTCAACAAAATCTGCCAAGACCCAGGCTTCTGGTTCTAAGCCTGTGGCCTCGGCTCCGACTCGTATAGAGTCGAGATCGGCTCCGGCTGGAGCCGATTCTGGATCTACTAAGCCTTCGGCGCCGATGGCTATCGGTGCCGAATCTGCTGACCACTGTGGGGTCGGTTCCGACCGGCTCCGACACCCACGTGGCATCGGTGTCGGCTCCGATCGGCTCCGACACCCATGTGGCACAGGCATCGGTGTCGGCTCCGATCGGCTCCGACACCGTTACTCTGGTGGCTGTATCGGCTCCGGCTGGAGCCGATACATCGAAGCGTTCTGCCGGCTCCGAAATCGGTGCCGACAGGATCAATAATATCGGCTCCGATGACCCATTCCAGGAAGAGGTCGAGGTCTCCTTCCTTGGCGCCGATACTTTGCCCGCCTCCCTCTTCTATCGGAGCGGAGCCATCGGAGCCGATCTTCAAGGTCGCCCAGGTTGTCAGACCATGACCTAGAGAGTGGTCAGTAGATTGCTCAAGTCACAGGTACTGGCCCAAATGCTACACAGTCCGTCTCAGCAGACGACTGTTGGTCCACACCCCGTTACAGTTCCTCCTTCAACTCTACCCCAGAGTTTGGAGTTGGAGTCTTCGGGCAGGGTTACTGCTACGGCTGGAGGACGGATACCACCTTCTGTTCCTTCAGCCCCTACTCTTATCTCCTCTTCTTTAGAGGGATTCGTGGTCGGGCTTCCATGGTCTCCTCCGAGGGGTGAGTGGCATCGGACCCTTGTCCGAACCCGCTCTTCCCCTTGGAGCCTCGGCCTTGGTGAGCTCGGCTCCGACATCTGCCTCGGAGACTTCCCTTTCGGTGGCCCCTGGAGTTCCTAGCTCTTGAGCGGGTCTCTCGGACCTGCCTGGGAGGGAGCATTCGAGGTGATGAAGAGTGTACTGGCCACTGGTATCAGTCAGCAGTCTCTTCCCGTAGCTCCTCCCTCTATTGTACCTGTTGACATCTCTGCCACTTCTCTTGCTACAGGACCCAGAGATCCTCCGCCTCAGGTTTCCCATTGGGAATTTCCCCTCTTCCGAGGATTCTCCTGATGTTTCGGGAGATCCTCCTAGGAAGAGGACTTGTAAGAGGAAGCATGTAGACTCCCCTGAGTCTGTCACTTGGATACTGACTTTGATGAGTCAGAGGGATCCCCTAGATCCCCTCTGAGGATGTCTCCTTCTCAGACATCCTAGAACTTCTGAAACAGAGGGAAACTGGCCTCCAACAATCCCTCTGAGGATGAGTCAGTATACCTAGAGGCGTTTGGATCTCGGCCCTCCACCTCCTGGGTGTCTCCGCCTTCGACCCCTTATGCAGGTTATAGCACGAAGGCGTGGACAGCTCCTGACTCTGTAGAGCCAGTCCCTAGGAGGCCTTCTAAATTTATAACTGCCCCTAGTGACAAACAATTCCTTACAAAGGGTGTCCCGCTGATGCCATGGTGGTGGCTGCGGCCACCAAAAGGAACTTGCAGATCCTTCCGTGCCCGTCCATCCTCCTAATAAGGACTCTAGGACCATGGATAGGTACGCAAGCGGATGTTTTCCTCAGCGACCTTTGCTATGCTCGCTGAATTATCTTTGTCACTTCACCAGACTCCAGAGATATCCTGAAGGAGCTGGGAGAAGTAGTTCAGGATCCTACAGCTGCAGGGGCCCAAGAAAAGATTGCTTCGCAGCTAGGAACCCTCAATTCCATTGCTAACTCCTCCATGCGGCTAATATCTTATGCTGCTGATGGAGCAGTAGAGCCGCAGGCACAGGTGTGGCTCTTAGACGCCAAGCCTGGATGCGGCTATGTGATTTTATGGATCCCTTTAAGGCGTCCTTCACAAATTCTCCCTTTGATGGGTCAGCTTTGTTTGGCCCTCAGGTGAAGGAAACCTTGACCAGGTGTGAGCAGGACGGCAAGACTCTTTCTGCTGTTGGAGTCCGTTTTCCACCCCTTCTAGGCCTTATCCCAAAGGACAGAAGGGTGGGAAGATGTGGTTCCGTAAATCCCAAGGAGTCACGCCGGATTCACGTGGTCAGTTAACCCCTAGAGGCAGAGGGGTAACAACAACAGACGCGCTCTAGAGGCAGAGGGGTCCGAAGAACCAGGGCAACAGGGAGTCTCTTCCTGAAAAGCCTTTTCAGCATCCCTGAGGTGTTGCCCGGCTGTCCCTCCTTGGAGGCAGTCGGGAAGATTATCACTGTACCCAGAAGCCTGGCATTCCCTCACTCAAGACAGATGGGTACAGTCGATCATATCCAAGGGTTACATAATTCCTTTCGAGGAAAGTCCCTCCCCCTCAAGTTCCCTTCCACCTGCACCACCCGGTGTAACGGACATTGCACCGTTAGCGATCGCAAACCCACTGCAAAAAAGAGCCATTCAGCCAGTCACAATAGACCATTCAGAGCCCGGAATCTACTCAAGGTTCTTTTGGTCCCCAAAGACGGGAGACTGGAGACCAATATTGGATCTCAGCAGACTCAACAAGTCTGTCAGGAAGACAAGATTCCGAATGGTCACTCTTCAGTCAATTCTGCCCTTCTTACAGAAGGACAACTGGATGTGCTCAATAGATCTTCAGGATGCGTACTATCACATCAAAATTCACAGACGCTCCAGGAGATTTCTCCGCTGGCTGGGGTCCAGTCATTTCCAGTTCAGAGCCCTGCCCTTTGGTCTCACTACAGCCCCAGAGTGTTCACCAAATGCATGGCAGTGGTCACGGCTCACCTGAGACGTCAAGGATTCCAGGTGTTTCCATGTCTCCACGACTGGCTCCTGTCAGCCACCACCAGGCATCAGCTTATACAAGCCAGGGATTACACAATAGACCTTTGTTCTCATTTGGGCATCTCAGTCAACTACGAAAAGTCATCCTTATCGCCCTGCCAGTCTATTACCTTCATAGGCTTAAACTTAAACACTGTTCGATGTCAGCTACCCTTACAGAACAAAGAGTTTCAGACATTCAGACTCATGTCAGGATCATTCTGGCCAGCAAAAGGTACAGGCCAGAATGGTTCTAAAGGTATTAGGTCTTATGGCTGCGGCCATCACTCTTCTTCCCTGGCTCGATTCTACATCGCCTCCTTCAGTGGATGCTGTTCACACAGTGGTCATACCAGCAACTCCCAATGCGTCACCAGATTCTGGTGACACAAACATGCAAAGAACATCTTGCTTGGTGGATCACATCGTCTCAGGTTCACCAAGGCAGGTGCTTTGTACCTCCGTCCCCGATAGCCACTGTCACCACGGATGCCTCCCTGATCGGGTGGGGGTCATTATCAGGGCAGGATGGTTCATGGGGCGTGGCAACCGTTCGAGTACCATCTGCACATAAATGTCCTGGAGATGAGAGCAGTGCTTTTAACGTTGCAAGCCCTCAACGACTTTCTTCCCGTAGGGACAGTTGCAGTCCACACAGACAACATGTCTGTAGTTTGGTATATCAACAAACAGGGCGGAACCAAGTCCTACCCCTTGTGTCGAGAAGCGCTCAGACTATGGCAATGGGCGATCTCCTCTCATCGGTTTCTGGTAGCAACGCATATCCCTGGGAAAACCAACATTATAGCGGACAGATTGAGCAGAGCTATTCTCATGCCTCACGAGTGGTCTCTCAAGCAATCCATAGCGGAAGAGATTTTTCTGGAATGGGGTCGTCCATGTTGCGATCTTTTTGCTACTCCCCAAAACAGCAAATGTCCAGACTTCTTCAGCCTCTTCCCTCTATCAGGCCATCCCCAGAGACGCTCTGACCCAGGATTGGCCCCAGGGACTTCTTTATGCCTTCCCTCCATTTCCTCTGATCCCTCAGGTGATCCAGAAAGCTACCGTTTTGAGAGCCAAATTGATTCTCATTGCCCCTTACTGGCCTCGACAAGTTTGGTTCCGTTCCTCCATCGTCACCTTTGGTGCAGCCGTGGCATCTGGACCCAGTGCCAGATCTACTGATTCACCAATCCGGTCAGCTGCACCGGTCAATCCCTTCTCTCAACCTCACAGCATGGTTGCTCCACTTCCTTCCTTAGCCAGGCTTCCTTTGATCTCTAACCCAGTTAGAGATATTATAGTAGCTTCACTAAAATCCTCTACCAGGAGGATTTACACAAGCAAATGGAAACGTTTCTCTTATTGGGCTAAGGCCCAAAATATTGACCCTTTTACTGCCCCTGTTCAGGCAGTTCTGGACTTCTTAGCAGAGATTTTCCATGCAGGCTCCTCTTTTTCCACAGTCAGAGTTCAGTTGGCTGCTATTTCTAATTTTCATGTCGGGATAGCAGATCATAATATTATGTCCCATAGACTCTGCAGGGCCTTTTGAAAGGATTTTCCTACTAAAGCCTCCAATCAGGAATCATCCTCCTCAGTGGGATTTAAATTTAGTGCTGACATCCTTGATTCTTCCCCTTTGAGCCAGCTGTTTCTTGTTCCCTGAAATATCTTTCTTGGAAAACTTTATTCCTAGTGGCTATTACATCTGCCAGGAGGGTGTCTGAACTTCATGCTCTTTCTGTTCGACCCCTATTTGATTTTTCACAAAGACAGAGTATCTTTGAGAACTAATCCATCATTTTTACCTAAGGTCGCTTCAAAAACAATCTGAATCAATCCATTGATCTCCTGTATTTTTCCTAACTATTCAGATAGAGCTGAACAAAAGCTACATTATCTTGATGTCCACCGTCAGCTTAGATATTATTTGGACAGAACAAAAAATTTAGGAAATCTGATCAACTTTTGTTTCCTATGCGGATAATAAAAAGGCCTTCCTGTTTCTAAAGTGACTTTGTCCAGATGGCTTTCTTGGTCATCACTGAAATTTATACGATCAGGGAAAACAGCTGTGCTCAAAACCTAAAGCACATTCAACTAGGAGTTTAGCTACTTCTACAGCCTTTCAAGCTAGACTACCTTTAGACACTATTTGTGCAGCGCCACTTGGGCCACTCCTCACACTTTTGTTTCCCATTACAAATTGGACTTGGCCTCCAGGGACAGAGCCAGTTTTGGCTCTACAGTCCTCAAGAGTTTGTTCCATTGAGCCACCCAGGATAGAGGTGCTAGGGACGGTCCCATCAAGCAAGAATGAAGGCGAGATTGACAACTTAACATTAAGAAGTTATGTACCTACCATAACGTTCCATGTTAGTTGTCTTCTCTCGCCTTCTTTCTTGCGACCCTCCCTCCTTCCCCCTGGCCTGGACAGACCTTGTATAAGAAACTATAATGCTAAAGACCATTAGACCTGGTCCTTTTTCCATCTGTAAGTTTCTTCTTCCTTTGGGAAGTATTGTTTATGCTTGGTGTTATTGCCCTTTTGTCAACAAACGAGATCTGGGTACTTCCTGCCTTGCATCATGGGATATGGGGCTGCCTCGAGCTGGTAAAAGGAGTTCTCGAGCTAAAGCAAGTGCCGAGTCGGAGCCGAGGGATCGGCTCCGAACCCATCAAGCAAGAAAGAAGGCGAGAGAAGACAACTAACATGGAACGTTATGGTAGGTACATAACTTCTTATTAATGGGCTAACAAGTCACTTCTCTATTAACCATAAACCTTTTTAAAATGCATCCAGAGAACTAGCATTTCTAATCAAATTAAGACAGTCCCCCGGATTCTCAAAAGCTTGCATGGAGTGCAAGATCGGTGCAGGAGCTTCAAGCAGGGAATATGTCTGCAGTGCGATCCAGGAACAGCCTGCAGGGGCGTACATGAGCGTTCCTGCACTAATCTTAAACAGACTAAGCACTGGTATGTACAAATCACCACATTTGCAGGTAAAATCAATGCAAATGAGGTGAATTTGAAATCCAGGAAGCTCGCAACAGTCCGTGCAAGACTAGTGAAATCTGCAGAAATGTACTGTGTTAGTAACGGAGTACATTTCTGCAAAATCCAAAACGGAGCTATGACTGCTCCAAATAAAGGCTGCATATCATGTAGTAAGCATGCTAATGGCCAAGTATAAGGCCATTGGCATTGCAAACAGCGAACAAAATAAAAAAATCAACTGCTATTTTTTGTAGCCAATCTCGACTGATTAAGCGTAGGGCAGCGGCGCGCAAACTGGATCAGGGGAAATTAATAAAATAAACCTAAAATAAGCATTCCAACTAAAATCAGTATTCTACCATGCAAGTCAATGGCAGGCAGAAGACAACCTGGCCAGTGAGTAGTGGTTGCTAAGGGGGGAGGCTCAGTGTGATACATGTAACTATGCATTAGCAGGCAATCCTATGCAAATGAGGGGAAGTATAGTGAATCCCAGTTCTCCGCACCATGACAGTCAGGTCCCAGCAGTGTAAGAGTAGGAATAGCTTGGTACAAGCCTAGCAGGTAGATGACATCATGGGGGTGTGTGTCAGGCGTACTGTAAGCGGATTGGAGCCCTGTGGCTCGGATTTGCTCCTAGCTTAGCACAGCTAAGCTAGGGGTGTGTCTAAACCTGCCTAACACTCATTACAAAGCCTAAGTGGGTGTGTGTGCCTCACACCTGGTTTTACAGGAAGAAAAAAGAAGTTAAACCAGGAAACAGCAGCACTGTGCACATTTGAGCACTCTGCGCGGCGCGCACACAGGCTTAAATAGGAAGGCAATGGGAAGGGAAAACAGCAGTAGGAAGGTAATCAAGGAGAACTAGCTTAGCTGGCAGGTGAACTGTATCAGATTCAGCCAATTACACAGGCAGCAGCCCAGCCCAGAACACTACTATAAACTAAGCAAACACCTTCCCCTCTGTTTTTTCCCACACTTTACACCACTGGTGTATACAAGCAGGGAAATTTTAACAAACAAACCTACAAAATGAGAAGGGCTGCAGCAGGCAACATAGAACAGCATCTGCAAGAGGCTGAGGGTAGTGAGGATGTGAATGCTGCCGAAAAACCCACAGTGAGGAGACAGGGAAGAGTGTACAGACCCAGGGTAACCTACCAGGGGCTACATGAGCTAGAGATAGTGGAGTGCTATAGGGTGGACAGAGACCTCCTACAGCAAATTGTTGAGCTGTGCCGGCCACACCTGACACCAAACTGACCGAGGGGAACCCATCCCAGTGGATACCAAGGTATGTGTAGGCTTAGGTATACTAGTCGCAGATACCTCCCAAAGCACAACTGGGGATATCATGGGGATCTCGCAGGCATCAGCATCCAGAGTATTCCAACAGTTCCTGGATGCCATGTCAGCACATGGCGGTGAGCACATATATTTCCTCAACACCCGTGAGGTGTTGACCAGCAATATGCGTCTCTTTCACCAAATAGCAGAATACCCTGGGGTAGTGGGTGCTATAGACTGCATGCACATATGCATCAAAGCACCACCCGGTGAGCAGGGTAGGGCCTGCATCAACCGCAGACGCATCCCCTCCATCAACTGCCAGGTCGTATGTGATGCCCAGGGCATTATAATGAATGTGTGTGCTGGCTGCCCTGGAAGCTATGACGATTCCCACATATGGCATCTGACGCAGCTGTACCAGAGATTTGCCAGTGGGGACATCCCCTATGGTCACCTAGTGGGGGATGCTGGGTACACACTGGAGCAGTGGCTGATGACACCCATCAGAAATGCACACACACCTGAACAACAATGTCATAATGAGGCACACGCACAGGCCAGACATATAATAGAGCATATGTTTAGGATGCTCAGGTCACGGTTCCGATGTCAGGACACATCTGGTGGAGCCTTGCAGTATCCGCCAGCTACATGCACCCAAATTGTTATGGTATGTACAATGCTACACAATATGATCCTGCGGAAACAGCTGCAGCAGGAACAGCATGGGGCAGGGCCACACAGCCCCCCACCAATGCTAAGGCCTGCACAGGCACAGAGTGACCTGGAGGAGGAACAACCTGAGTCTGCTTCAGTAGGCAGATGGAGGCATGCCCAGTATGCCATGGCTGCGGCAAAGAGGCAACGCATAGCACATGCACTGACACAGTAGGGACCCAGGAAATGACTCCTCTGTCTGACTTGCACATACAGTAAAAGGGATGCCAAACATGACACTACCTGTGCTCACCCATGTATAGGGAGTGTGGTAAACACTTGAAAAAATCCACAAACGTCTGAAAGCAAGGAAACCAAAGAACAAGGCAGAAGCCCTCACAGTCCTAAACGCAATTTATTAAAACAGAAAATCACAGCGTTTTCGCCACACACATATGGTGGCTTCTTCAGAGGATACAAAGGCAACCAAACACAAGCAGTTAAATGTATAGGGAGTGTACTATGTGCATCCAACATCATCCGCAAGTCTGACACACCCTCAAGGTAAGTCAATCAACCTACCAGTTGCCAAATGGAGTAGAATGTGTCGTTAACCTGTAGCTATGGTATGGATGTTAGCATGCAAGGGAATTGGGTGGCTGAATATTATGGCAGCAGACAAGTAGACACCCATAGTGGCACCATGACATCTGTAACACATACTGGAGTCACCATAGTAGCCAGTACTACACAGGGTGACAAAACCCACTGCAGGAAATGTGCTGAGTGACGTGTGTGTCCATATGACCCACACATGCCAGTCAGGACAGTTCACATACCCAACAACAGTCTCAGCCAGCAGGACAGGTGTAGACAAACCCAAACAGAGCCTGTGCCATGGCCCCTGAATGATGGCTATGGTTAACCTCCCACCCAGGCCTACACAGACAGACCACAGCAGGACAGGCAGTGGGATGTTAGTTCTGAAGGGTAGGAAGTCAGACAGTAATATGTAGGGCAACCAAACGCATGATCTGTAGTACACTGGTATGCCTCTAGTCAGCATGATAGTTAGCAGTACAGAATGAAATGGAGTACCTGACATACCAGTACAGTCATAGCAAATATGTACAAGTGTCACATGTGCCCCCCACATCCTACATAGTAATGTAATAACAGTCGGGTGTGCCCCCCCCAATCCTGTGTAGAAATGTAGTAATAGTCAGGTGTGCCCCCCCACTCCTGTGTAGAAATGTAGTAATAGTCAGGTGTGCCCCCCCACTCCTGTGTAGAAATGTAGAAAGTCAGGTGTGCCCCCCCCAGCCATGCAGAAATGTAGTAACAGTCAAAGCCAAATGATCGATGGATACCCTGCAGAGACAGCATGCTACCTGTTGGTGTACGACACAAAGGTCAGCACTGCAGCACAAACTACCTGGACATGATCCACACATTCAATACAGACGGCCATACTGGGCATGCTCACACACTTAGAGAAATTAAGGCAGTGTCAGTCAACAACATACTGAAAGGTCATGCTGGGAATGCTCACACACTTAAACACATGAAGGCCATGTGTGCAAACACCAGTGGACCAGACATATCTGGCAGTTGCAGTTGTTAGTGCAGACACTCGTCAGTATACACCACTCATGCCTTGCACACACAGTGGATAGGAGTACAGATATATATGTCAGGACAACACACTATAATAAGCCAAAGGTAGACATACATAGATGTGTGGAAGAGGGCCCCAAACACATGAGGTGCAGATGTCACTCACTGCAGATACTAGCCACCAGTATCTGTCAGCATTACAGATTATGTGGTGCACGTGCCAGCTGTGCAACATGACTGTACAAGGAATTAGTCATCTAGCAGCTGTATACACGTACCTGTGAAATATGGCCCAGTGTGTGCCTGCATGTGGCATGTCAAGCCCTAGATGAATGGGTTATTGCTCATGCACACACACTGCTCTCCCCATAGCCCTACTATGACAAGCCTGCTGAGGTCATCCAATGTGAAATACACCTTCGGGAGAGTTGTACCCAGTAATCTCCGTGGTGCGTCCCATAACTGCGTACTGCTGTAGTGTGATAAACTAGTTAGGTAGGAGTTCTAACCCCAGACTTGGCAACTGTGTCTGTGACTGTGTTTGTCTGTCTCTGACTGTGTAGAGAGCAATGCTTTTTAGGGTACTCGCACTCCCTACAATTCATATACTTAACTTTGGCAAGGCTGCTGATGTCATTCACCTAGAAATACACTTCTGGGAAGGTTGTAGCCCAGTAATCTCCGTAGCGCACCGTGTAACTGCGTACTGCTATAGTGTGATGAAGTAGTTAGGTAGGTGTTCAAATCCCAGACATGGCAAGTGTGTGTGTGTGTGTGTGTGTGTGTGTGTGTGTGTGTGTGTGTGTGTGTGTGTGTGTGTGTGTGTGTGTGTGTGTGTGTGTGCGCGTGTCTGTCTGTCTGACCCTGTCTGTGTAGAGAGCAATGCTTTTTAAGGTACTCGCACTCCTTACAATTCATATTCTCCACTTTGGCAAGGCTGCTGATGTCACCCACCTAGAAATACACCTCTGGGCAGGTTGTAGCCCAGTAATCTCCGTAGTGCATCCTGTACCTGCGTACTGCTGTAGTGTGATAAAGTAGTTAGGTGTTCTAATCCCAGACATGGCATGTGTGTGTGTGTGTGTGTGTGTGTGTGTGTGTCTGTGTAGACAGCAGTGCGTTTTAGTGTACTCACACTCCTTACAATTCATATACTCAACTTTGGCAAGGCTGCTGATGTCACCCACCTAGAAATACACCTCTGGGAAGGTTGTAGCCCAGTAATCTCTGTAGCACATGCCATAACTGTGTACTGCTGTACTGTGATTTAGAATTGTGGTAGGGTTTCATCCCCATCCATGGCAGTTCTGGATGTTTTGTGTGTGTTTCAATGTCTGTGTAGGGAGCAATGCATTATAGGCTAGTCCCACTCACTACATTTCAAATGTCCTACTTTGGCAATCCTGCTGATATCATTCATTGTGAAATACACCTTTAGGGAAGGAGTTCTCCAGTAATCCCAGTGGTGTGTCCTATAACCGCTCCATGCAGTAATGTGATATAGACCTCTGTCAGGGGTTCTATACCCACCCATGTCGGCTGTGGATGTTTTGTGTGTGTGTCACTGTCTGTGTAGGGAGCAATGCATTTTAGGCTAGTCACATGCAGTACATTTCAAATGGCCTACTTTGGCAATCCTGCTGATGTCATTCATTGTGAAATACACCTTTGGGGAAGGAGTTCTCCAGTAATCCCTGTGGTCCGTCCTATAACAGCTTCATGCTGTAGTGTGATATAGACCTCTGTCTGGGGTTCTATACCCACACATGTCGGTCGTGGATATTTTGTGTGTGTCACTGTCTGTGTAGGGAGCACTGCATTTTAGGCTATTCACACTCATTGCAATTCGAATGGCCTATGCTGATGTCACCAATGTGATATACACCTTTGAGGAAGGAGTACTCCAGTCATCTCAGTGGCGTGTACTATAACTGCATAGTGCTGTAGTGTAATAAACTAGTTAGGTAAGGGTTCTACACCCAGACATGATGACGTGTGTGTGTGTGTGTGTGTGTGTGTGTGTGTGTGTGTGTGTGTGTGTGTGTGTGTGTGTGTGTGTGTGTAACTCATATCCTGTGTGGAGGTGGTTGTGAGTGTGTTACACCTGTGGCCAATGTGGAGCAGGTTTTGCATATTTCTTATATGGTGTTCCTACTATATATCACAATGTCCACCGTACAGGGATAACAGATGTGAAATAGCTGGGAGGCTAAAGTGCAAAGCCATACCCATACATGTGACATCAAGGCCAGACAATCACAGTTAGCAACCCCAGTATTACCCAGAGCACACTCCCAACCCATGTCTCATACACACACACCCACATGCCTAGGCAACAGCCAATATGTGGGTAGTACACTGCATATTGGCCACTGATAGTAATTATGGGGTGGCAGCTGTGGGCTACAGAGGGCATGGCACCCTGTCCATCTGTCCAATATGCATGCACATGCAGACAGTGCACCTTCCCCATGTTCCCCAGTGGACACCTGCAACACCTGTGGTGCCATCACATGTGACCCACAAAGGACATACCATGCCTGACAATATGCCCTGTATTGACAGATGCCACTGACACCAGGGAATGCCATATACACAGCATACCTCGACTTGGCAAAGGTTTCCGACACAATTCCACACTCTGGCATTACCAATCAACTTGGCAAACTAACTGTAAACCCATTTGTTGTAAGATAGGTTGCCAACTTGCTCACAAACTGGACACACACTATCAAAGTGGGTGACTCCACATCAACTAGCAGACCTGTCACCAGAAGGGTGCTACAGGGGTCAGTGCTGTGCCCCCTACTGTTTGGTATACATTTCTTAGAAGTTTGGGTCAAAACCAAGGGGTTGTGGCTGACCACGTTTGCAGACAACTGCAAACTGGGTGCAATTACTGAATCCCCAAATAATGTCAGTATACTCCAGGAGGGTCCAATGACTGGTGTCTTAGTCATGGTCTCAAACTCATTCCCCTCAGCACAAACAGTGCCTCTTCACACTGTCAAATCAACAACAGTTGTAAGGATCTGGGGTCACGAGTTGACTGTGACCTTAACTGCGACCACCATGTGTCTACTGTAGTAAGGAAGGCTTTCTATATAGCACACTTGATTATTAAAGGCATTGCCTCAAGAGCAAGTGAGGTTATAACCCCCTCTTTACTCGGCACTAATCTGATCCATAATTGAGTGTAATTGAGTTTGGTATGTACCATATAAAGCACGTGCAGCAATTGGAGAAACCTCAGAGGTTTCTAATAAACAAGATCAATGTACTCCAGCATGTGCCTTACACAGACCGACTGAAGTCCTTGTCACTATACTCTGTATCATATAGACGTCTTAGGGTAGACTTGTGCCTGGCTTACAGAGCAATCTTAGACCCAAACCTAATGAACTTGCTGCATACCCGTAAATCAAACAGGACTAGGGCTACCCATTCCAGGGAACTAAAAATGGCCTGCAATTTAAATAAGACATGCTGGAGGGACAGATTTGTCTCCCAGTGACTGCCGCATCTTTGGAATAGGCTACCAATTCATGTGAAATAGGGCACCTCTATGACACTGTTCAAGAAGAACCTGGACAAGTGGGTGGGGCACCATAAATTCTTACTGGGGATAGAGCCGACAACCCTCCTGGACAAGGGCAGTCATTACTAAATACAGTCTTGGGTATTGACTAGCATTTCTATGGTATTACATTGGGATGAAACAGCTAGGCTTGAAATTACCTCTGGGTTGATAGTCTAGTAATCTCCTATGATCCTGTGATCCAGACTTTGCTTGGGGAGCAGTATCTATGTGAATAAAAATATAAGGTCTTTGGGACAGCCAAAAAGAACAAAGCACATAAAGATAAAAAATAGATTTTGGTACATTTAAATGTTTTCATCTCTCTCATTCATTTTTTGGTCCTTGTGACCTTTTTCAATGATTATAGATAACACCACAGTAATGTGGTACATAAACAGGCAAGAAGAAATTGGTTCTTGCACTCTGTGCATACTAACCATGGTTGCCCAGGTTATAGCACTCTGCAGGCATCTGAGCAAAACCGTGTCACAGACCAGCTGAGCAGGAACAGTACAAACCCTGACAAATGAAAATTGTATCAAATAGACTTTTGTCTCCACTCTTGACTATGAGTTGGTGAAATTCTGCTCCAGGCCCCCATCCTTGAAGGCAGCCCTTTTCAATCCTATTCAAGGTCATTCTGAAGATTCAGAAGGACTCTCCAGTAATCATTGTGGTGTCTCCCTTCTGGCCCAGGCAACAGTGGTTCTTCATAAGTTTGTAATGGCCAGAGGCAATTACCTTAAGCTTCTCACAGACTGGATCTACTCACACAAGACTAGGAGTGTTTGATACAATCTGGCCATAACAACTATATGTCCTTCTATTCAATGTTGCAGTATTCTTTACATATGGTATTGTATTCCACCCAGTGACCCAACGTCTTGCCTGTATACAAAAGCTTAGAAGCACTGCCAGTACATGGGACGTCGCACGCATGCACAGTCAGTCAGCCAGCCATAAAAGGGACGTCCGTATGTACCATCTTCAGAACTTTTTCACCACCATTTGGAAAGGTTAACTAATACTTTCAGTCTGCCGTTGGATCCCATTGGTTCATCTTATAGCTTCCCCATAGGGGATTTAATATATTGCTACTGCCTTTTGTTTTGTTAATGTCATCCAGGAAGGGGAAAGTGTAGGTGTGGAAGGCAAACTCCACATAAAGATAGTCATTAGCTGTGCTTGTTTTTTCTTATGGTGTAGTTATGACCACTGGTACTGCTCTATTTGTTAGGCTTTTGTTCTCATAGGTTCGTAGGTTCATAGGTAGGTACTAGACTATCGGCCCTAGGGACTATACAAGCCCAGCCAAAAAGTTACCCTGGCTTTTGCCACCCAAGAAAATTATTTTCCTGTGCCACTGTAGAGCAGAGCCACAGAAGGGGTGAATTTCCTATTTCCCATCCAATCATCAGGATTTTTCTTGAAGAGTACTTAAGAGGAGCTTTGTTTGATATAGATAGGTAGTTTATTCCAGAGTATGGGAAGTCTCTGGGACAGGACTGTATCTCTCCGGCATGTTCTGTTTATTGTGGTGACAAGGTTTAGGTCCCTAGAGCCTGTAGCTCAGAGGGATTGGGACTTCTTTAAGTGGAGCATGTCCAACAGCTCTGGGTTTGACATAGCTTTGTATGTTAGGCAGAGATCACCTCTGAGTAGGCGATATGCGACGGAGTAAAGCTGGAGTTTTTTGAGACTGTCTGCATAGGGCATCTGTTTGAGGCTGGTAATACTCTTTGTGAGGTATTTCTGCGGCTTTTCCAGTTATTGTAGATGTCTTGTGAGGTACATACCAAAAGGGGCATTGTACTCTATAATGGGTCTAAT
Source organism: Protopterus annectens (assembly GCF_019279795.1). NCBI lineage: Eukaryota > Metazoa > Chordata > Ceratodontiformes > Protopteridae > Protopterus > Protopterus annectens. The sequence goes on from NC_056737.1 coordinate 935,783,639, forward strand.
GAGTGATGAGTAGAGGAGAACAATGACCTCTTTTTTTCTGGATGAGAAACCTTTTTTGATGAGGTGTGCCACGTAGAAGGATTTCCTGACTGCTGTGGCGATATGATTATCAAAGCAGAGACTATTGTACACCTGTGTCCCAAGGTCTTTTATCACACTTTCGGTGTTAAGTATACTACCACCTATGTTGTAGTTCATGGGTACAGAGTTTTTACCAAAGGGGATGACAATGCATATTTTGGCATTGAGCTTGAGGCCATGGCTTTGACACCAGGCATCTGTCTCAGTGAGGCCCCTTTGTAGAATGTCCACATTGTTAGAGTTTCGATTATGGCTCCTAGTTTGCAGTCATCTGCGAACTTCATTAGCCAAAGACCTTCTGTGTTAGCCTGTACTTTAGAGAAGTAGATACCAAACAGGAGAGGACCCAGGACTGAACCCTGTGGTACTCCACTTGTCACTGGTCTGAAGTCGGATTTGGAGTCTGCTACTTTCACAGTGTGGGTTCTGTCAGTGAGCCAGTTGGCAACCCATCCTATGACATAGGGATTTATACCTAGTTTAGTGAGTTTATCTATAATTCCAGAGTGGGGGATGGTGTCAAAAGCCTTGGCAAGATCTAGATAGGCTGTGTGAACCACCTTACCCTCGTCTACGGCTTTGGTGACTGCTTCAAAGAAGTCTATCAGGTTTAGGAGACATGCTCTGCCTTTTACAAACCTGAACTGGGTGGGATCCAGAGTTTGGAGATTACCATGTCTTTGTTTATAAGTTCCATGATGATACATTCCATGGCCTTGCAGACCAGGCTCGTCAGACTAATGGGGCGGTAGTTCCCGGGGTCCGTGGTTGCTCTCCCCTTGTGGAGTGGGATGACCATTGCTGTGCGCCATTCAGCGGGCACAAAGCCTGAGATGAGGCTATGATTGAACATGGTACTTAGGTGGGGTGCCAGTTCGTTCTGTATCCTGGGATGTTGTCTGGTCCCATGGATGCTGTGTTCTTGGCTTTGGAGAGTGTGGTTTTTACCTGTGCAGCCATGATTACAGGAACTTTGCATTTTTCCAGTATAGAGATGGGCCCTTTAGGTGGTGAGAGGGGGGGTGAATTTAGCACTGAACCTGTCGGACAGGATGTTGGCAATATCAGTTGGGTCTGTATATTTAGTGCCATTGTGCTGCAACTCAGAGCAGATCTGAGTGTTGCCATTGAGATTCTTGACATAGCTATAGAATGCTTTGTGGTTTTCTTTAGAATCAGTGGCGATTTTGTTTTCATTACTAGCTTTGGAGGATTTTATCAGGGATTACAGCTTCTTACTGCGGTTGACCAGGGAGCTCCTCCACTCATGGGATTTTACTCTTTTTTTTGCAACAGTTTCTTCCTTCTGTTGTACAGTTTGTTTATGGCAGGGGGCCACCAGATTGGCTTCATTTCTTTGGAGGATAGCATCTTGGTTCTGTTTGGGATAGCATGATCCATGCACTCGGTTTAAGTGCTTATAAAGTGCAATTGTGTAGGATTCAGTAGTCGTAACTGTATTGTCCATCTGCATGGGTGTTATGAAGTTCACCACTTCTGTCTTAAGAAGCATGAAGTTGACTTTGGAAAAATTAGCAGCCATCTGTAGGCCTTGAATCTATATTTAGAAAACCAAAGACTCACACATCTAGCTAAGGACTCTATGGAAGGTTCCCCAAGTCCTTCTGAGCCATCTGTAAAGAGAAAGATCAGCAAAGCTAGGCCTAAATCCTCTTTAGCTGCACCTACTCCCTCCAACATACCCCTTGAGGTTGATAAAAACCCAGCAGTAGGACTGGAGGTAAGATCTGCTCCCTTGGTGAGTACCAGGATGGAAGCCATGAGGAGTGCAGATCCTAGCACGTCCGAGGCTATGCAGATGTCCAGTTCTGATGACTTGGGGGGACCGTGGCTAGTTATTGCAGAAGACTCTGTAACTGTTCCAGCTTCTTTGTCCAAAGAACTGTTGGAGGTTAGACCTACATCCATCATCTGTCCCCAACAGGATAAGCATATGAAAAAGAAGCAAAAGACTAGACGTGTTCCTGCTACTTCTACCCCTACGCCGGATTGGGATGTTTTTTCACAGGGTCTTGTTAAGGCTGTGATGGCTTTGAGGGCTCCTGCTTCAGCTTCTCCTATAGCTGGCCAAGCCTTTGCCTCTTCTCTAGTGCTGCTGTCGGGGTCTCAAGGGCTTTCTTCAGGGCAGCCTGCAGAACTTCATATTCATGACACTGATTCTGAGGAGTCTTCATCTGATGAAGACTCTTTAGCACACTTCACCCAAATTCCCTCTCCACTGGAATATGATTCCCCAGAGGAAGAGTCTAATGGGGGGATTCTCCCATAGAAGAGCTTTCCTTTGAGGAAACTATTAATGAGATGAGGGAGCTCTTTAAGTGGGATTCTTCTCAAACCTCAGCAGCACAGAAGAGATATTATGAGCTTCTTCAGTTGGAGGCCCTACTACTTCAGTAGTTCCTCCAGTACTTCCAGCCTTTTTATATGTTTTTAAAGCAGCATCTACGACCCCTGACTCCCAAGCCCCTGCCCCAAAGAGACACTATCATTTCTATAAGATCCCTGAGGATTCCAAGTTTCTTTTTAAATGCCCCTCAGCTGACCCTGCTGTGGTTTCCATTACTTCAGATAAGTCCTCACTGTTATCTCCCTCTACCAAATTACTTCCTTCTAATAAGGAAAGTAAAATTTTGGAAAGGTTGGGCAGCAAGGTATATACCTCTTCTACCTTGGCTATCAGGGCAATTAATTACCAGACACACATGTCTAGGTATGCTCTGGCTTTGCTAAATCAGGCCACTCAGGCTCTTTCCCCACTGCCTGACTCAGAGGCTAAGTCTCTGGTCCTTTCTCTCTTATCAACCTCCTCCCAGGTAGCTAGACACCCTATCAAGTGTAATTACAATGTGGTTGAAGTCTCTTCCAGAGCAGCCGCTTCTGCTTCTCTTCTCAGAAGGCGTTCCTGGTTACATCTCCTGGCAGCCCCCGATGACATCAAGGCAACATTTCTTGATACTTCTATGGATAATTCCTCCTTATTTGGTAAATCAGCTGCAGAATTGTTTAAATCACTTTAGGAATAAGGTAAGGAACCCCAGGACTTGAAATACTTACTGGGTTTATCAGTTACAAAACTTCATAGGAATTTCCCTGCCAAGACTCCTTTTGTCAGGAAACCCGCTCACTCCTCCACTAATACTCCTTCTGGAACCAGACCATGCAAGTTTTCCAGGAGACACCCACAGGCCAAGGCTGTTACTTCTACAGCTGCTGCTGTCATCCCTCATCAGCCTTTTCAGTCCAAACAATGTCCTCTGTGATGTTCTGCACCATCTTCCAAGTCATACCCCTTTGTCCCTTCACCTCTCCCTTTCAGCTTGGATGGAGATCACTCAGGACTCCTGGGTGATTTCAGTTATCCAACACAGATACTTTATGACTTGGAAGACCCTGCCTCCTTTTCAGGGGATACCCCAACCTCCCTCCAGTCAACTATATCTGTTTCCCTTGATACTGGATCAACTTTCCAACCAAGGCACTATTCAGTCTGTCCCTCCAGACCAGCAGAGAAAGGGATTTTATTCCAAGATGTTTCTAGTTCCAAGGAAAGATGGCCCTTGATGGCCTATCTTAGATCTTTCCATATTAAACACCTTGCTGGTGGTGCCTTCTTTCAGAGTGTTATCCCTGCCCTCCCTCCTACCCCTGGTCCCCATCAAGCTTTCTTAGCTTCTCTGGATCTCAAGTATGCATACCTGCATATCCCTATACACCCTCTCTTCAGAAGGTTTTTGCATTTCTCAGTGGGTTCTTTGTATTTTCAATTAACTGCCTTGTACTTTGGTCTTTCTACTGCTCCAAGGGTAGCCCCAGCTATTGCCTATTTAAGGCTGAAAGGACTTCAAGTTAACCCATATTTAGACAATCTGCTGTTTCTGGCCAGCAGCTCAGACCTCTTAACCCAACATCTGAACCTAGCCTTACCCTTTCTGCAGGCAATGGGTTTCACAATAAATCTCAAAAAGTGGTGCCTCACACCAGGTCAGGATCTTATATTCCTGGGGTGCAGGTTCCGCACAGATTTGATGATATTTTTTTCTTTTTGTGGAGAAAGCAACTTAACTGAGGACATTCATGGAGGCTCTTCTGCCTCTTCCTTCCATCCCAGCCAGAGAGTTTCTGAGATTGCTGGGGTTCATGTCCTCTACTATTTCCATGCTGCCCTTTGCAAAGCTACACATGAATAAGTTCTAGTGGTTTCTAAAGACAGTTTGTTCCCAGCATGCTCATCCCTTAGACGTTATGATTCCCCTTCTTGCTGCCTGAAAGCAGAGTTAGGTAGGTGGGTGGAGCAACTCAATCAGAACCCTGGCCTACCTCTTCAGGTTCCTCACCCAGCTTAGCTTTTCACAGATGCCTCAGAATTGGGTTGGGGAGCAACCTTTGCTTCCAGGAAAGTTCAGGGCCTTTGGTCCCCTTCTCAAAGGGGGGAACATATCAACATCAGGGAAATGAGGGCTCTAATTCTAGCCTTACAGACCTTTTACCCTCTATTCTTGCCAGGACCCCTAAAGATCCTCCTAGACAATACCACGGACATTTGGTACATAAACAAGCGGGGGGCACAAAATCTTACCTTCTGTGTCACTTGGCTATCAAAGCTGGGGAATTGACTGCCCTATACAGAGTGACTCTGCATGCAATGTACCTTCCCGCTGCTCAAAACTCGGTGGCAGACACACTAAGTAGGTCCATGACACAATCTCATGAGTGGATGCTTCACAGAGATGTGTTCCTGGATCTAGTTCACTGGGAGGGTAATTTAGAACTGGACCTTTTTGCCTCCCCTATGAACAGACAACTTCCTTGCTTTTGTGCCAGGGCCCCTCACCCTCATGTGTGGAAGGTGGACGTTCTTTCATTCTCATGGAAGGGGATGTTTCTCTATGCATTCCCCACCTTCCCCTTAATTCAGAAAGTCCTGTAAAAATTCTACAGGACAGACCCAAAATCTAGTGACTCCCTTTTGGCCAAGACAGCACTGGTTCCCTCTTCTTCTGCAGTTTTAGCCAAGGGTCATCACTACAAGTTATCTCACCAGATGGACCTGGTCACTCAGGACAAGGGATCATTGATTCACCCACATTTGCTAACTCTGTGCTGACCTTGTGGGTGATCAACTTTTGATCCCTTTCAGGCAGCTATTCTCTAAGGACATGCTAAAGGTTTTGCAGGAGCCCAGGAAACCCACTACTAGAAAATCTTATATTTCCAAATGGTGAAGATTTTCCATTTGGTGCCAAAAAAGGAAGGTGGATCCCTTTGGTGTGGACATTCCCCTTGTACTTTCTTACCTTTGTGAGTTGCTCAACAGTGGTCTTTCTTACTCTTCAGTTAAAGTCCACTGTTCTGCCTTATCTGCCTTTGACTCCCCCCTTAGCTTCCAGGTTAGAATTTAAGCTCTTTCTAAAAGACTTCCTACATTTAAGACCCACCAGGAAACCAGTTCCTCCTCCTTGGGATCTCAACTGTGTGTTGGAAAAACTTACCCAGGCCCCTTTTGAACCAGAAGCTTCTGCCTCCCTAAAATTTTTGCACATGGAAAACCCTGCTTCTTGTAACCTTAACTCTGCTAGAAGGGTTTCTGAAATCCAGGCATTGATGGCTTCGCCCCCTCCCCCGGTCTTCCATAAGGACAGAGTATCCATGAGAACTAATCCTACCTTTATGCGAAACGTGGTGAATGAATTGTCTCTTAATCAGTCCAGCCAGTTGCCTACCTTCTTCCCTTCACCTCAGTCCTCCAGTGAGAGGATTTTACATACCTTAGATATGCATAGACGACTGACCAACTTTTTGTGTCCTTTCATCCCAGGGCTCTGGGTTTGCCTGTGTCCAAACAGACTATTTCCACATGGGTCTCAAAAGCTATTGTGTTTTGCTATGAATTCCATGTAAAGTCCGTATCAGCATCTGTTAAGGCCAGTTCCACTAGGTCAGTTACATCCTCAGGGACCTTCTAAAAGGGTCTAGATGCTCATTTCATCTTGGAAGCTGCCACCTGGTCATCTGTTCAAACCTTTATGAAACATTACAGATTGGACACTCAGGGCAGGATTTACTAGGGCAATTATGCGTGAATTCTTGGACAATGCTTCGTCTTAGTTTCCCGTACTCTATCCTCCCCTCTGGGTCCTCTTTCAGCTTTTGCACTCTCCCATATGTAAATAATACTCCAACATTGAATAGAAGGACACACAATAGTTGTGAAAAATCTTACCATAACAACAGATGTCCTTCTCTTCTATGTTGTAGTATTCTGTCCCTCCTGCCTTCCCCCCTACAGCTTGCTCTTTCCTGGGATGATCGCCCTAGGCTCCTGTTTGGATTCCCATCCTCATGGGGCTTTCATATTCTGAAGGTGGTACGTGCAGACTTCCCTTTTATGGCTGACATTGTCTTTGCCTGCATGTGACATCCCACATATAGGCGGATGCTCTATGCTTTTGTATACAGGCCAGACGTTGGGTTATTGAGAGGAATACAACCCCATATGTAAAGAACAGTGCAACATAGAAGAGAAGGACATTTATGGTTAATGGTAAGATTTTTACACTACTATTCTATCTGACTGTCCTAATCTTAGATTTTTTTATACATTTCTGGCATCTTTTTTATGATGAAGTGCAGCAGGTATTAAAGAAGACAACAAATCCTGCTAGTAGAAAATCCTATATCAGTAAATGGAAAAGGTTTTCTAGATGATGCCAAGAAAAGGACCAGTATGCATTCAGGCCTAGTGTTTCTCTGTTTTTACATTATTTGTGAGTTATTATCCTATTCACCCTCAGTTAAAATTCATTTGTTAGCCATTTCAGCATGTCTGCCCTTGGATAATCCCTTTCAATGCAGTCATGTGTGAAAATATTTTTGAAAGTGGTGTTGCATATACTATAAAATGCTTCCTAGAATTCAGTTGGCTCGTCCTTGGAGTGCAAGTATACCTTACTGTTGTTCCAGTTGAACCAGCCCATCTGGCTGTCTTCAGGCTCTTGCCATGGAAAACAGTGTTATTAATTGCTGTGACCTGCTGCAAAATTATATGAGTTGCAAGCTCTTATGGTGGATCAACTTTATCTTACTTTTCACATAGATAGGACTTCCTTAAGAAATAGCCATTTATTTATGCCTGTGGTGGTATCCAAGTATACATTTTAAAAAACTTTCCATCTCCCAGTCTTCCTTCCAGAACCTAATGTTAAATTTCACAGTACGTTAAAAATGAAGACAGATGCATTTCTTTCTCTCTTTCAGTGGCTTTTATTAACTACAGTACACACGTGCGGGAGCCTCATGGAAAGTACCAGGGAGACTCCCAGAACAAAGAAATAAACAAGCTTATATACTGGGGATATTGCTGACAGTGCAAAAATGTAAAACTGGACCAATTAGATTATTACACAGGGCAATTAACCAATCAAAGGTTTACCCGTAAACATAAGATAATTTACATCATATCTCTAGGCAAGAAAGAAAATCAGATATACTTCCATGAAAGGCACATTTCCTGCCTTCAGGCAGAATCTAGCTTGTTCAGTATTTTTCCATTGTTCACAGTTGAGTTAACAGTACTCAGTACATCTCAAACTGTCACATACTCAATTCCCTTGAAACACATGCTTTGGCTTTTCATATTCTACAGTCCCCCATTTGATGCTGTGTAAGCATCATCATTTAATCTGTCATACATTTGCCACAGATCTAGCATAACCATGCTACTAGTCTTTTCATCATTGAGAGACATTTTCATTTTATTATCTACAGTCATAGATGCAGGCATATAAAATGTAGGCACTTTTTTTCACAGTTTTTGAAGATATCAATTTCAAGATCAGTGCTTTGATTAGAAATAAGACAATAAAAGCAACAATTGCTAATACTGCAATTAACAAGATCAGCTTCAACAGTCCACCATCCCAACCTGAGAACAGATTGGTTAACCAAGCCCATGTTGAGTTATCAGCCTCTTTGGCCTCTGAAAGTTTGGAAATTCTCAAGGTGACTCTCAATTTCGTGCTGATTGTCAGGAATAAAAGTACAGGACTCCTCCTGGATTAAAGCACAAGTTCCTCCTTTCGCCACTAGGGTGAAATCAAGGGCCATACGGTTTTGAAGTACTACAGCCCTCATAGCAGTCAGTTCATCAGTTACTAATTCTAGGGCAGAAAATGTAGCATTGCTCAAGATTTCGAGCAGTTTAGATAACTTTCTCAGTTCCCAGATTGATTTCACTGCTCCGTATGATGGGATTATACCAGCCCATGATATTACATCATCACCCAAGTCCATATGGGACAGTCCTTTGGTACTAGCATGAGCCAGGTCATGATGATAGATCCAGGAAGCATCAACTTTACCTACCAGACTGGCAGGCTTCTTGACTTCCCGTACGTTCCGAATTTTTCCCTTAGGTAATGTGGATACATGTCGGATAGCTGGAATTAGGTACCCCAGGAAACAGCTGCCAGACCAGTTTCCTGGTAGCCATTTATATGCTTTTCTTCCACACACAAAATAACAGTTCTCTACTTTGATAGTGATATTGATAGGTTTAAAGCGATTCTCAGCATTCTGCCGCCCTTCAAATATTTTCCAGTAAACAGCTTCTATTTTCCGGGAAAAGTTAGCTATAGAGTTTTTCACAATTCTTGATATAGGTGAGAAATCTGTTACACAATCCCATGTAGTGCAGTTATATACCACCGTTTTGTTGCAATGGCTCCACCCTACTCTGATTTTATCCAGTTTCTGGAAACACACAGTTCCATTTTGACGGACAGACAACTGTAATGCTACTTTGTGTTTCATAATAACTCTTGATGTGTCATAGATCAGATTTGTCCATGTCTCTTTAATCCCTAAAGGAACTATATTTAGCATCAATCCCCCACGAACCGTAGGAATGGCAGTGCAGATCCAGCAATTGGAAACATTAAGGGATGATGCATAAGTATATTTTATGGCTTGGTAGGTTTTGAATGGTGGATGCCATGCAGTTCTTTTGGCATGGGGTATTACTGTAGCGGAAAATAGGAATGGCCACAGTAAAAATATAAGAACAACAAAAATAACCACCAGGATTGTTGCACAGTACTTCAGTGGAAATGGTGGTCTCGGTGGTGCGGTATGAGAATGGAGAAGTGTTCCGATTAAAGAAATGTCAGACATTGTTAGGTGCAGGAACAGTATGGCTGCGAGTACGGGAAGCGATAGGTGGAGATTCTGGAGCCGTGAAAGGTAGAGGTGTTTGATCTTCGGAAGGGACGACTTTCTTAACGTGTGATATATGAATCCAGGTTGGTGAGCCTTGTAATCGTACTGCTGAAGAGGTTGTCAGTAGAACCAGGTAAGTCCCTTTCCAACGAGGTTGCATTGCTGTTTTTCTGGAAAAAGACTTGACGTACACCCAATCGCCTGGTTGTAGTTCAGAAGACGTGAAAGGATCAGGGTTATGTTGTGCAGCTGCTACTTGGCGGACGTGAAAGGATTAGGGTTATGTTGTGCAGCTGCTACTTGGCGGTGATAACACTGTAAGAAAGAAATGAGAGAAGTGCAGTATACAATAACATCATGATCAAAGGCATCGTACTCAGAAAAGGGTGGTGGTGGAGTCATGGGCATTCGCATAGGTCGGCCCATTAGAATTTCATGAGGAGAAAGACCTTTAGTAGGATGTACTTGTGCTGTCATAGGGAGCAAAGCTAGTGGTAAGGCCTGTACCCAAGTGAGGCCTATTTCAGTAATAATTTTTGCTAGTGTAGTTTTTAGTGTTTGATTCATGCGTTCTATAATTCCAGATGCCTGCGGTCTGTATGGACAGTGAAATTTTAGAGTGATGCCCAACATAGTACACAGTGAGTCAATTAATTGAGCTGTAAAATGTGTTCCACGGTCTGAATATATATGACAAGGAACACTAAATCGAGGTATAAAGTCATAACAAAGTTTCTTAGCAACTGAAATAACATAATTTTTCACACAAGGGTATGCTTTTAACCATCCAGAAAAAACATCAACAGTTAAAACATATTTAAAACATGCACAAAGTGGTAATTCAATGAAATCCCATTGCAAAGCACAAAATGGTCCCAATGGTTTTGGTAAGGGTTGTACGGGAGCCATTGTGCCTTTGGAAATATTGTACTGTAAACAAATAGAGCATTTGCTCACAAAGTGCTGTACAGAAACAGAAAGCTTTGGGGCAAACCAATCCTTTTAGATTTGTTTTATTAAAGCTTTTACCCCAACATGGGCTGGCAAATGATAAGCTTTAATGAGGGAATTTAGCATGGATAGGGGGCAGACCAATCTGCCGTCTGGATGTTGCCAAATCAAATCAGGTCGTTGAAAACAATTTTGAGCCAGCCATGTTTTTCTTTCTGATTCTGAGACCTCATTCTGTAAAGCTTTTAGTGCTGTATCATTAAAGGTTTTCATAGGTTGTAATGGCTGCAAAAGGTGACCCTGAACAGTTTGTGACAAAGCAGCCTGTTTAGCAGCCCAGTCAGCAAAATGATTGCCTTTACTCATAGGTTCATAGGTTGGTGCTAGGCTATCAGCCCTAGGGCCTATACAAGCCTAGCCATAACAATTCCCTGGCTATTTCTTCCCACATTATTTACTTTCCTGGACCCCTGTCTAGCAGTGTCATTGGATTGATGGGCTGCACATTTAACAACAGCAATTTCAGAAGGTAACAGTAAGTCTTGTAATAAATTATTGATATAAAAATGTTTTTTAACGGGTGTTCCAGAAGATGTTAAGAACCCTCGTTCTTTCCATAATATACCAAAATCATGAACAACACCATGGGCATAATGGGAATCCGTATAAATAGTAACAGACTTGTCTTTAGCTAGTTTACATGCATGTGATAATGCCACTAATTCCGCGGCCTGCACGGAGACGCCAGTTGGTAATTGTGCCGATTGCAATACTTCAGTCGGTGTGCAGACTGACCAAGCAGCTTGGAATTTTCCGGAGTTTGTTCTTAAACAGGATCCGTCAATGAAAATAACTAAATCAGGATTTTGCAAAGGAGTATCCAATAAATTCAACCTAGGAGAAAGAACTGAGTTAACTACTAACACAAATCATGTGGTTCGCCCTCGTCTGAGGTTGGTATTAAAGAGGCAGGGTTTAGTGGTGGGCAGCGTTTAATTTGTAAAGCAGGATTTCCCATTAAACTTATTTCGTACTTAGTAAGACGTGCATTTGAAAGATATTGTGTTTTATTTTTCAAAAGTAAGGCTTGAACAGCATGCGGGACTGCTAGTACAGTTTTATGTCCCAGGGTTAGTGGAGCTGCCATATTTACCAAGACGGCAGCAGCAGCCACAGCCCATAAGTAAGCTGGATAACCAGAAGCAACCGGATCCAATTGAGTGCTATAGTAAGCAATTGGTCGGTATCCTCCAGTGCGTTGCTGGGTTAAGAGACCCAGAGCAGTCTTATTTTGTTCGCAACAAAAGAAAACGAAAGGTTTAGAATGGTCTGGTAACCCTAAGGCAGGAGGATTTACCAGGGCTGTTTTAATTGCCTGAAAAGCCTCATCATGCTGTGATGTCCAGGGTAGTGGGTCTGTAATGTCCTTTTTCAAGAGTTGCAACAGAGGGGCGGTAATTTCTTAAAAATTAGACACTGTCTGCAGTATCCTGCTAGACCAAGGAACCCTGTAAGTTGCCTCTGGGTTACAGGACGAGGTGCAGTTTGAATAGAACTGATACGGTTTGGGAGTATCCGACGAGAACCCATTTCAGTTATGTGTCCTAAATACTGTACTTTATCTTGACAATATTGTAATTTTGATTTATTTACTTTAAATCCACGTGTGGCTAGAAATTTTAACACTAAAAGAGAATCTTCCTTACAGGCGTTACTGTCTGGGGAGGCTATAAGGATATCGTCCACATATTGGACTAGTACTGAACGGGAAGGTAGCTGTAAATCTTGTAATTGCCTATGCATTTCCTTTGAAAATAAAGTCGGGATTTTACATACCCCTGGGGTAATCGAGTCCAAGTATACTGTTGCCCTTTGTAGGTAAAAGCAAATAAATATGGACTATCAGAATGTACTGGGATAGAGAAGAAGGCTGGTGAAATATCTATTACTGTAAAACATTTAGCTGTAGGTGGGATACAACTTAAAATAGTGGCAGAGTTTGGCACAATTAGGAAGACAGGCATAACTGCTTTGTTAACTTCCCGTAGATCTCGCACACATCTGTAAGCTTGTTTACCAGGTTTCTTTACTGGTAATATTGGAGTATTACACGGGCTTGTGGTGGGTACTATTATCCCTTGTTGTGCTAGTGCAGAAATAACAGGGGCTATACCAGAGTACTGTGGTACTCGCGGCAATTTTGCTCCAGGTTTTAGAGTTATTTTTCCAGGGATACCTGAAGTCAAAAATCCTACATCATTATCTTGAGTTGTCCACAAGCAAGAGGGCAGGGAGTGTAAATCTTCATTTCTGTTAGAATCTGACTGAATACACATTGATTGCAATGTGATAGTATCATCCAATGCTAAAGTAGTGTCCTGTTGGTCTAAAGGTACTTGGAGATAGACTCCATCAGCTGTGCAAAAGATGGTGGCCCCCATTTTGCACAATAAGTCTCGTCCTAATAAATTTAAAGGCGCCGATGGTCCTACTAAAAAGGCATGATTATCCTGCAACGGTGCCAAAGTTATTGGGACCGGAACGGTTTCAGAATACTCGATGGGTATACCGGAAACACCTACTCCTTTAGTCACTTTATTAGAAAGTGGAATATTCATGGCTGTTCTGCTAGTTAGCATAGATTTAGTTGCTCCGGTATCAATCAAAAATGGATATGGTTTGTTTTTAGCCAGTAACATAACATGTGGTCCGTCCTGATCCACAGGAAGGAAGGGGTACAACTGCTGTTGTTTCTGTAAAGGGAAACTTCATTGTGGATGTTGTTGAGTGTTTGGCGTCCAGTTAGAATTCCATTGTTGTGACGCCTCAGTGTATGGTGCAGGTTGCTCTGCCAAATATGGACACTCATTTTTCCAGTGGCCTGTCTGGCCACAATTGAAACATTCATTCTGATTACTTGGATTCTGGGTTTGGGTGGGTTGTGTGCCTTGATAGTTTTGCTTATTGTGAGTAGCTGGACTGTGACCTCTTCCCCTCCCCCATCCCCGCCCTCGTCCTCTACCTCGATGACCAGGTTGGCCCAGAGCGTTACACATTTGAATTTGTGCTTGTACTAATTTTTCCTGTAAATCCTTCTTTTCTTTAGCCAAATGGTCAGATAGGTATTGTACTTGCTGGACTAACTCATGCAGGCCCAGACTGGACCAATTCCAACATACTTCTTTTAATTTATCTCTCACTTGAGGGTGTAACCCATCCACAAAAGCAGCTGACAGCCCGCTCTGAGCTGACCCTTCGGTGGGCTCTGGGTATCCAGAATATGCCTCAAAGGCATCAGTAAGTCATTGTAAATATTCATCTATAGGTTCGTCTTCTCTTTGTAAGACTGATTTAATCTTAGACCAATTTGAGGTAGGTGGTACTATAACAATAATGTCATCAACAATTCATTGCCTAACTGCTTCAAAACCGTTTTCCCCTTGTGTGTTATGTTTTGGTATTGGGGTGGGGACATTAGCATGATCCCATATACGTTTCATAAGATCAGTTGGAACAGCGTATTGTAGGACAGCTTTAACTTCTTCTATAGTAGGATTTTGTAAACATATGTGTCCTGCTAATACGTGTTGAAACTTTTCTGGGTTGTTACGAATGGGCGGAAGCGATTTGGTAATAGCTTGAAAATCAACTGCCGACCACGCCCTAGGTACTACAATAGTAGCCGGTTGTTCCGCATCTCTGGTATGTGCTGGATTTGGAACCTCCCTCAATGGAAATACTCCCAATTCGAGCACAAGCTCGTCAGACGAAGCAGAAGTGAAGCTTTGATGAGATTTATCTGGATTAATATAATCATCCTTATCCTTAACCACAATTGGGCATTGCTTATAATATTTACCCTTGTGTGAATAAATCGTTTTCCTATTTTGAGGTATTTTCGGCTGACTGGACCTGGGGTCAAAAAGCATTTGCACTTTTCTTTTGTGTTGTTTCTTAATCTTAGAGCGAATCACTCTAGGGAATGATTTGCATCTATTTGGTGGGGTCCTGAATGATTTGCTCTTCCATCCGCCGGCCTTCACTCAGTATTGTAGAACTAACAGTTCCGTCCTGTAATTGTGAAGGTTGATATTGCGGTGGTGGAGCCGTAAAGGGTGGGGGGAACCATGGATTATCATCTTCAGATGATTCTGGTATCTGTAGTTTATTTAATTCTTGTACTGGATATAATCCCTTAAAGGGTGGGTCTTTTAAAAGTTTACCATTAGCTATGTCTAGATTCGTAGTCGTTTTTCGCACTTCCTTTATCTGCTCTTTTAACTTTTGTTGACTATCCTTAAGACTACTAACAACTGAATCTTTTTCTCGTTCTTTTGCCTCACACATCAAATCATTAAAAGCTGCCCAGCACAACCCCGGTATTTTTCCTTTCTTTTTTAATTTTTTTCATAAATTAGTCAGAACATCTTTATTAAAACTACCATTTTCCAGAAAAGCAAGATCGCCGTCGTCCTTAGTAAGGGCGATCCACTGATCTAAAAACATACAACTGTCCCGAGACACCCGATAAAACATATAACCAGCTGGTGTACCTTTTTCTGGCTCATTTATTTTTCCCACACTCACTCCCATTTTCACTCAGTACCCCACTATCACTCGATGAGCTGTACTTGTTTACCACAAGTTTAGCTAAGGCATTATGAAAACGTCTTGTTACCCCACTCTCATACAAGATGCTATACCTGTTTGACACAGGTCTAGCTAAGGCATTATAAAAACGTCTTTTTACCCCAGTCTCATACAAGAAGCTATACCTGTTTGACACAGGCTTAGCTAAGACATTATAAAAATGTCTTTTTACCCCGCTCTCATACAAGAATAGGATGCTTCATACCTTGGATGTCTACATGCTACTCGGATACTATCCTGACAGAGCAACATCATGCAGGATCTCTGAACTGTTCTTTTCTTATAAAAAAATTAAAAAAAAGAACAGCCTGCATCAGTTCAGACTGCTCCCAAATGGTTGTCTCATGCTATTACCTTCGGTTATACCCACTGCAACAAAACTATTGCACTCACTTTTTCTACCAGGGCTTTGTCTTCATCTGTAGTTTCTTGGAAAGAGTTGGATTTTATAAAGTATTCCAGCATCAGCAACTTTGTCATCTTTTACAAAACACTATAAACTAGCAGGCTTTGCTAGGACCATTCTGCAGTGTCTCCTGCAGCCAGCCTCATCATTCTTCCCCCTGGTCAGTATATGCTATGGTAATCTACTCTGTGATGCCCCTCCTCTAGGCTGGTGACCAAGGAGCCTCAATCCTCACACAGACACAAGTGAGGGATGTTCACTTGGAAAAAAATAGATACACAAAGTATTTCCAGATGCAGATCTCTGCACCAAACACAATTTTCCCTTAAGAACACACTCAGTCTGGGAGCCGGGTTTTTCTTCCTTTCCAGGCCCCCATTAAGACTCCCCACTAACACAACTGTAGAGTTGAATCCTCAGCCAAGTGTTCCAAGCCAAGTTCTCCATCACCCTCGGTGTGAAACCAGTGCTGTTTGCCCTGCTCCAAGTAACTGACACACACAGTCTTTGAGATTTGATTTTCATACACACACACACACACACACACACACACACACACACACACACACACACACACACACACCTGGGAAAGGCTGGCACAAATTTAGCAGCTATGCCCAGACCACAAGATAGTTCCACCACCACCAGAACACTCCAAAGCCAGCTACTCCAAGGCTCATACAAGAGTACCCAATTATAGTAAGTAAAATTAATACTAATACAAATGGTAGTGTTTGACCAATGCAGCAAGGCTTTCAGGAGTGGCCACAGTGTCATCAAATAAGTATTAAAAATGTTAAAATATTCTCTAAAAGACCACCCACAATGAAAGTTTTAAATATATTTATTAATAAGTAATAAAGGAACATGAAAATACTAAATATCTGTTTACAATAAATACCAGAGTTTCAGTCACAGAAAATATTAAAAACAACACAGATTGATAGATTCACACAGTTACAGAAAAAACAGTACTTAACTAATATCACTGCATTTTCCCGAATTATCTAAGAATTACTATTCCCTGGCTACTTACTAAAGCAAGGCAAGATGAAGTGGGTGGGTGATCCTTCTTTCTCAGGTTTCAAAAACTGCCCTGAGACTTATGTCTCATCTAGTATTAAAACATAATTTCAGTGCTGGATTACAGAATGACATCACATACATCTGGCAATCTGACTTTGGTTCCAACACTAACCCCCTTTACTAGAAACTGAACCAGAATCTAGCACCTATGTGTCATAACACACACACACACACACACACACACACACACACACACACACACAGCTTTGCTAAGATGTGTTATAGCATCTGGAAGCTATAAAACTATTTCAAAACTTCCACCCTTCCAGGGTAGCAATTAGTTCACCCCTAAGGACAATACAATAGGATTCCTAGTTCTGGTTTTCATGGACATTTCGTCTCTGGCTGCAATAAGAACTGTAAGATGCAATCTTTATGGCCTAAGTTAAGTAATTTAATTTCAGACTATTTTTCAAAGTTAGCTGGACTGATATTAACCTCTTCTCTTACAGTATCCTCTGTTGCAATAAATTCATTTCAACCAGAACAAATATGACTCTGTCATTGTTCATGTTGGTGTGAATTACCTGAGACGTACCTCCCTGGACTACATGAAAAGAGACATGGAAGAGCTCTCTGATCATGTAGCCCAGGCGGGTATGACCCTGACCCTGAGTAGCATCCTGCCCTCACCAAGAATGATACTGCAGTATAAAGAAAAAATGATCAATTTCAACAATTGGCTAAGATTCTAGTGTCATTCAAAGGGGATCCAGTGTCTGTCAGCCTATGACGACATGCTTGACAGGCCTCGTTGCTTCACAAGAGATGGCTTGCACCTGTCACCCCTAGGCTTTCGAATACTGGCCAAGGCTCTTGCTGCCCCCATAGTGCCTTTTTTAGGCAAGGCTCAAAAGTCAAACCCATCTCCATAAACAGCACAAATAAAAAAATGAGGGTGATGCTACTCAACGCCAGGAGTTTAAATCTCAAAATGCATGTGCTCAAAGCACTCCTCAGTATGCAGAACGTCGACATCTGTGCAGTAACTGAAACCTGGTTCAAGGCTCCACAGAGCACCCCAGCACTACCGGGGCTACAACTCATACCACACATTTCGGCCACAGAACATGGACCGAAACACAAAAGGAGGGGGTTTATCCATATTCGTCAAGGATACCTACACCTCCTGGTTGGTGGCACAGCATGATGCCTCCGAGATCATCCATGTGCAACTTAACATCAGGCAAATCTGCAATGCAAATTGTGGCCTGCTACAGATCACCTTCCATGACCCAGGACCACCACTCCGCCTTTCTGGAGACACTGGAAAACATGAAGGTCCTACCAAACACCCTGATATTGGGCAATTTCAATTACCCTACCATTAACTGGGAAAACTACTCAAGTAATAACTCCCAGGTCCAGCGCTTCCTGGAATTTATCAACTCAAATGCCCTGGATCAGCTGGTAAACTCCCCTTCCAGAGGTGAAAACATATTGGACCTGGTCATCACCAACATGGGCGACAGGTGTTCCACACCAGAGGTCAACCCATCACTGGTTAGATCAGACCATAAACTAATCACTGTGGATATCTACACCTCACCACCACCCCCAACTAAGGAAACCACAGTAAAAAACTTTTCTAAAGCAAACTTCACCTTACTTACGACTTTCACAGCCCCCACGCTAAAGGATAACGCTGCCCAAGATGCAGAAACCTTTACAAATGCACTCTATGAGCACCTACAAGGATGCATGGATCGTGCCATCCCTAGCAAAACCAAGACTCACTCCCCTAAGAGAAGGAAACCAGTCTGGTGGACCCTTGCCATAAACAGGCTATACAATAGGAGGAGGAAACTAGTTCAGAAAAAAAGCAAATCCCAAGAAGGAAAGACATCCCTGATCAGTATCGGTAAGAAACTAAGGTCCCTCATAAAATCCTCCAAGGCTAACTTCGAAAGAAAAATAGCCAAGGATTCGAAAGATAACCACAAAGCCTTCTTTAGCTATGTCAAGAATCTAAGTGGCAACTCAAAGATATGCTCTGAGCTAGTGCAAAATAGCACAAAATATACTGAACCCACTGATATCGCCAACATCCTGGCAGATTTCAGTGCAAACTTCACCCCCCTCTCACCCCCAAAAGGGCCCACAACAATACCGGAAAAGTGTAGTGTCCTGGAAATCACAGATGCACAGATGAAAACAGCCCTTTCAAAAGCCAAAAGCACAGCGTCAATGGGGCCAGATGATGTCCCAGGCTGTCTCTTGCACGAACTACAGAATGAACTAACCCCCCACCTAAACACACTGTTCAACATCAGCCTCTCCACAGGCTACGTGCCCATAGAATGGTGCACAGCAACGGTTATTCCACTCTGCAAAGGAGGGGCCATAACTGACCCTGGTAACTATCGCCCCATAAGCCTGACTAGCCTGGTCTACAAGGCTATGGAGCGCATCATCATGGAACTCCTAAACAAAGACATTGGGAACGTCCAAACACTTGACCCGACACAGTTCGGCTTTGTTAAGGGCAGATCATGCCTACTAAACCTGATTGACTTCTTCGAGACAGTCACCAAGGCCATAGATGAGGGGAAAGTAGTTCACACAGCCTACCTTGACCTCGCCAAGGCTTTTGACACCATTTCCCACTCGGGAATTATAGAAAGACTCACCAGCTTGAACATAAACCCCTACATCAGAGATGGGTTGCCAGCTGGCTTACAGACAGAACTCACACGGTAAGAATAGCGGGCTCCAGGTCCAACTCTAAACCAGTCACAAGTGGTGTCCCACAATGCTCGTCCTGGGACCCCTACTGTTCGGCATATACTTCTCAGAAGTACAGGCAAACACAGGAGGACTGTGGCTAACCAAGTTCGCCGATGACTGCAAACTGGGAGCCATAATTGACTCTCCGGCTGACACAGACCTTCTCCAAAAGGGCCTTACTGAGACGGACACCTGGTGTCAAAGTCATGGTCTCAAGCTAAATGCCAAAAAATGCATAGTCATCCTGTTTGGGAAAAACAAAATACCCATGAATTACCACATAGGTGGCAGCCCCCTTAATACAGAAGAGGTAATAAGAGATCTTGGGACCCAGGTAGATAGTAATCTCTACTTTGACAATCATATTGCCAAAGTAGTTAGGAAATCCTTCTATGTAGCCCATCTAATTACTAAAGGGTTTGCATCTAGAAATAAAGAGGTTATAGTGCCCCTCTATTCATCACTCATCAGACCCATCAGAGTACATTGCCCCGTTTGGGATGTACCTCACAAGACACTTCCAACAGTTGGAAATACCACAAAAGTACCTCACCAAGAGGATTACTGGTCTCAAACATATGTCCTATGCAGCCCGACTGGAAAAACTCCAGCTGTACTCAGTGGCATATCGCTTACTCAGAGGTGATCTCTGCCTGACTTACAAAGCCAGGTCCAACTCAGAATTGATGGACATGCTCCACCTAAAGAAATCCAAGTCACTGTGAGCCAGGCACTCTAGCGAGTTAAACCTCACCACAACAATAAATAGAACATGCTGGAGGGATAGATTCCTGTCACAGAGACTCCCCATGCTTTGGAACAAAATTCCTAACTACATTAGGCAGAGCCCCTCACTAACGCTCTTCAAAAGAAACCTTGATGAGTGGATGGGTAACAAAAAATACACCCCTGGGATCACTTCATTGGCTCTTCTTGACAGAGGCTCAGTTAATTAATCAATGGGGCGGGGAAAGCTGACACACTCTGGCTAGGCTTACAAATGCCCTTAGGCAGATAGCCTAGTACCTACCTATTAACCTATGATCCTATGAACCTATTACTATACAGTCTGACATACAGGTGTATTTCTTTTCTGTCCAGCAGGATCCACTGTTGGTACATTTTTAACACAAGCAGCTTTACAAATACATTTTCAACACAAGCACCTGTACAGATCAGTTTTGATATACAAATGACATATAATTCTTTACAATACTCCAGCTAGCTATGTTGGCACTTGTTACACATCCACTGCCCTACTTTCTCTAGCATAGCTTGGCACTACCTCACATCATCACATGATGTATGTATGTGTGTGTGTGTGTGTGTGTGTGTGTGTGTGTGTGTGTGTGTGTGTGTGTGTGTGTGTGTGTGTGTATAGATATATATAGATATAGATATATATATATATGTGTGTGTGTATATATATATATATATATATATATATATATATATATATATATATATATGTGTGTGTGTATGTATGTATGTATGTGTATGTATATATGTATGTATGTATGTGTATGTATATATGTATGTATATATATATATATATATATATATATATCTATATATATATATATATATATATATCTATATATATATATATATATATATATATATATATATGTACTGATCCCCGAAGGAACTTTTCATCAAAGTACAAACAGCCGGGCATCCTCCCGCAAAAGTGCTTTTTACTGAAAAAAGCACTTTGCGGAAGTATGCCTGCAGCTAGAGGGAGTCGTGGGGGAATGACTGTTGCGGAGATCGTACTACAGTGCGGATAAGAGAATATTCCCTTTTCCTCACTGTAGTGTGATTTCGGAGTGAGAATACTAAAGTAAGGGGGCTTGCCCCCCTGCATAAAAGTAGAATTTTTTTAACGCACTTTAACGAAACTGCTTTTTCGGTGAAAGCACTTTCGTTAGAGTGTGTTCGGTGATTGTGGATTTGGACTATTGAACTTTCGTTCAATAGTCCTAGATCCATAGATATATATATGCATATACACACATATACACACACACACACATATATATATATATATATATATATATATATATATATATATATATATATATATCACCAAAGTGAAAAATCTGGCAACAGCTACCATGCAGAGTTCAAAATAATTTGCGACTTTAACGTAACAGCAACTTTGCTTACTCAAGTTTAAGTAAAAAACACAGCTTTATTAGTGCACTTAGTCGGTTAGCGCTTTCACATTATAGCTTCATCAGACCATCTAATAAACTGAGTACCAAAACTTCATTTAAAAGTATACAACCACCAATCCTGTCATGACACATCATAACCACTTCCAAGACCATCCTTTTAAAGGTACATGTTAAAATTCAATATTTAAAAAACTCATCACACTGATTCAACACTTCAAATACAGATAATATTAATTTCGCAAAAAACGTTAATATTTAACTAAATAATTCAAACATCTTTGCGATCAACTTGAGGTCAGAAATTATACTACAAACAACATTACTGACTTCTCTAAATCACTTGTAGAAAAGTCTGACCAAAAGTCAGAACTGGTGCCCTGAGAGAGAGCCTTACAAGACTATCTGCAAATATAGAGAGCCGAGTATATTTTTCTGTATTATTCTGTATTATAGAGCTAAATTGTTGCTTAGATATCTGTTGAGTTACTGTTCTGCAAATATACAGAGATCAGTATATATATTTTCTGGTTTTATAATTTTGCACTGTGATTCCTCACATCTCTGTTGAAGCTGTCTTCCCCACCCCCACCCCCTCCCTGTTCTTGGCTGTAGTTTAAATTTGGTGGCTTTTGCAGTGCCCGCCACACTGTGGATTTGATCTGGGACACTCCCCCAGTCCCATCTCTTTACCGCATTCTACCTAATAAACCCTTTCTGCACTTGCTTTTAGTCTTTTTTAATTTAATTATATTTTTTCAAACTGTGTGTGGACTAATATTGCTACATACTCAAATGTGCCGGCTTGCACTGCATGTGAATTGTTTTTACTACTGTTTTTGCTACTTTTCTGGAAAAAAAAAATTGTAAGCCTGTTTTCTACCTTTCCTGTAATTAGGGTTCCAGATGCAGATTTGCTGTATCCAGGACTGTTTGTAAGCTTCTGAGCCCCCCAAGCCCTTCTGTGTTGGAGGGAAGCCTTCTAGCTTATCAGTGGTAGTGGTAAGCATTAGGAAACCTGTCTACCACATAAGGAGTGGTTCTGGCCCAGAATTTGTAGTTACTGGCCATTTGGGTGGTCTTCCATCTCTCTCAACTTTCTGATTTGAAGGCCTGCATTTGCACTTGTTTCTGTCCTATAACTCCTGGACCCATCTCATTTGCTCACTCAAAAAAAATAAATAAATAAAAATTTTATCTGCTTTTACTGTATGTATTTGTGTTTCTTCCTACTTTATTTTGCTTTTGTGTCATCTTAATAGTACTCAGTTGTATTTATTACTGCTTGGTGTAACTCATTCTAAGCCTTTTAGTTTAAGCACTTGGGCTTCAAACCAGTTGTTTTACATTAAGAAGGTTTGTGGTCTGCACTGTAGTGGCAGAACAGGTAGCTTACATCCTTCTAAGTTGGGAACTGCTGATTGAGCGCTCAGTGTCTGTTATTCTAAAAGTGTATTAATTCTGGTTTAAGCACTTGGGCTTCAGGCCAGATATTTTACATTAAGAAGGTTCGTGGTCTGCACTCTTGTGGGAGGAGAGGCTGGACTCTGCCCTTCTGAGCTGGGAATTTCTGGTTAAAGGCTTATTGTGCCTGCATATTTGAACTGCTTCTTACTGAAATTGGTACACCTTGTTTGCTGTAGCATAGACTAGATCCAGGCCTGCTGAATCTAGCTTTGTTTGTATGCTTGTTGTATGTTTGCTTGTTATTTCCTTGAAATGCTAATTCCACCTAAAACGCGGCTTTTCAGTGCTTCTGTGAATCCCTAGTGATATCTGCATTGCTTACTGTACTTATTTCCTTGTTTCACTTGAAAGAAAGTTACTGTTTGTTGTTTTTGCATTTAAGTTACCTGTAACACATTGCATTTAAGTTACCTGGCACTTGCTCACTAAAGCAATTATATAAGTCAGCACTAAAAAATTAAAAGCACTACACCCTCACAAACTCCCCTTGAGTACCTTGTTCCCCATTGGCCCTTTTTTTTCAATTATAAAGGAATTCTCAATACTATTCTAGCATGTCCAAAAGTCAGTTGTCAATCTCTCCGGTCCAGCTGGTGAATCTGGGAATCTTGAGGCAATGTTACAACTGCCTCATGTACACAGACAACCCTCTCCTCCTCCCAACAATTTCCAACACATGTGAGAGATGCAACCATATAGCCAAACTGGAGGCTAAGCTCTCTCAACTTAGTACTGGCGTAACCAGTCAGGAGGAGAAGGAAACCACACTCACTACAATTCCAGTCTCACATAGACCTACCACGACAGCAAACCAAACACATAAACACACAAAAACATACTCGGAGGCTCTAAATAAAAATCTGCCTAAGCAGCAGAGACCTCCAAAGCAGCCACCCAAGCAACTGCTACCCCAAAACAAAACACGTGCAACACATAGCTCACAAAGCCAGTGTGCTGAACAGTCACAGCCCTTAAGGCTAAACAACACACCTGATACACTTGTAATAGGTGACTCTATCGTCAGGCACACTGACGTCCCGCTCACCAGGCTGAACAAGGAGAAGGTCACGGTGAGCTGCCTGTTGGGTGCTAGGATCCGCCACATAACGCAAGCACTCAGGTCACTCCAAGGCAAGTACAAATATGACTCGGTCATTGTCCATGCTGGTGTGAATGACCTGAGACGTACCTCCCTGGACTACATGAAAAGAGACGTAGAGGAGCTTGAGTAGCATCTTACCCTCAACAAGAATGATGCCACAATATGAAGACAAGATGATCAATTTCAACAATTGGCTTAAGTATTGGTGTCATTCAAAGGGGATCCAATGCTTTTCAGCCTGGGATGACATGCTCGACAAGTCACGATGCTTCGCTAGGGACGGCTTGCACCTGTCACCCCTGGGCTTTTGGATATTGGCAAAGGCTCTTGCTTCCTCCATAGTGCCTTTTTTAGGCAAGGCTCAAAAGACAAACCCACCTCCATAGGTATCACAAGGGATAAGAAACTAAGAGTAATGTTACTCAACGCCAGAAGTCTAAACCTCAAGATGCACGCACTTGAAACTCTCCTTAGCATGGAGAACATAGATATCTGTGCAGTAACAGAAACCTGGTTCAAGGCTCCCGAGAGCACCCCAGCACTACCAGGTTATACCTCATACCATGCTTTTCGGCCCCAAAACTTGGACCGAACCACAAAAGGAGGGGAGTATCAATATTCGTCAAAGATACCCACACCTCCAGGTTGGTGGCACAGCACGAAGCATCAGGGACTATCCATGTGCAACTAACAGTGGGTAAAACTGCCTTCCAGTTTATAGCCTGCTACAGACCACCCTCCCAAACCCAGGAACCCCACTCGGCCTTCCTGAAAACACTGGAAAATATGAAGGTCTCTCCAAACACCATTATATTGGGCGACTTCAACTACCCAAACATAGACTGGGAGCATTACTATAGCTCCAACACCCTAGCCCAAAGGTTCCTAGAATTTATAAACTCAAATGCTATGGAACAACTTGTTACCACTCCCACAAGAGGGGAAAACATACTGGACCTGATCATCACCAACATGGGGACTCTGTGCTCCCGACTAGAAGTGTATCCCTCACTGGTAAGATCAGACCATAAACTAATCTCCCTGGATATTCACATCCCGACCCCACCCCCTGCCCAGAAAACCACAGTGAAAAACCTCTCTAAAGCAAATTTCACACTCCTCAAAACCGAGGTGGAATCCTTCAAAGCCCCCGAGCCTTTGGAAAATACGGCCCAGACCGCAGAATCCTTTATAAACGCATTCTATGAACACCTTCAGGAATGCATGGATCATGCAATCCCAAATAAAACCAAGACCCAATCCTCCAAAGGCAGACGTCCTGTCTGGTGGACCCCAGCCATAAACAAACTATACAATAGAAGGAGGAAGCTACTACATGATAGAGCAAAATCCCAAAAGGGGAAGGCATCTCTGATCAGTATTAGCAAAAAACTACGGGCACTCATAAAATTGTCTAAGGCCAGCTTCGAGAGAAAAATTGCACAGGACACTAAGGATAATCACAAGGCTTTCTTTAGTTATGTTAGGAACCTGGGTGGGAATTCCCAGATATGCTCAGAATTAGTCCAAAATGACAAAAAATACATCGAACCCACAGACATTGCCAACATCCTAGCTGACAGGTTCAATGCAGACTTCTCCCCCCCCTCCCCACCAAAAGGGCAAATATCTATCCCAGCAGAGTGCTGCCCCCCTGACATCTCAGATGCTCAGGTAAGAGCCGCCCTCTCCAAAGCAAAAAACACAGCATCAATGGGACCAGACGGTATCCTGGGCTGCGTCCTACATGAACTCCAAGAAGAGTTAAACCCAAACATAAAACTACTGTTCAATCTCAGCCTTACTACAGGATATGTACCCAAAGAGTGGCGTACAGCAACAGTGGTCCCTCTCCACAAAGGTGGTGCCTCAACGGATCCTGGAAACTATCGCCCCATAAGCCTGACTAGCTTGGTCTGCAAAGCTATGGAAAGGATCATCATGGACCTCATAAATATATTGGGGACCTACAGACACTGGATCCTACCCAGTTCATCTTTGTTAAGGGCCGATCCTGCCTCTTAAACCTGGTCGATTTCTTTGAAACGGTCACTAAGGCCATTGACGAGGGGAAGGCGGTCCACACAGCCTACCTGGACCTCGCAAAAGCCTTCGATACACTACCCCACTCGGGCATTATAGATAAGCTCACCAGCTTAAATATAAACCCCTATGTCAATAGATGGGTTGCAAACTGGCTCAAGGACAGAACCCACATGGTTAGAATTGCTAGCCATGTCAGACTCCAAACCAGTTACAAGTGGCGTCCCACAAGGCTCAGTCCTGGGACCTCTCTTGTTCGGTATATATTTCTCGGAGGTACAGGCCAACACGGAAGGACAGTGGCTGACCAAGTTCGCAGATGACTGCAAACTGGGCGCCATAATCGACTCTCCAGCAGACACAAGCATCCTCCAAAAGGGCCTCATAGAAACAGACAACTGGTGCCAGAGCCATGGCCTCAAGCTAAACACCAAAAAGTGTATTGTCATCCCCTTTGGCAAAAACAAAGTGCCCACAAATTACCACATGGGTGGTAATCCATTAAGTACAGAAGAAGTAATTGGGGACCTGGGGACCCAAGTTGATAGCAGTCTCTCATTTGACAACCACGTGGCCAAAGTGGTTAGAAAAACATTTTATATAGCCCACCTAATCATGAAGGGATTCACATCTAGATCAGGGGAGGTCATCGTGCCTCTTTACTCATCCCTCATCAGGCCCATAATTGAGTACAATACCCCTTTTGGGGGATGTACCTTACCAGACACCTGCAGCAACTGGAAAGACCCCAAAAGTACCTCACCAAGAGGATCAAAGGGCTCAAACAGATGCCATATGCTGCCCAGTTAAAGAAACTCCAGCTCTACTCAGTGGCATACCGCCTGCTCAGAGGCGATCTGTGCCTGACTTATAAAGCCATGTCCAACCCAGAATTAATGGACATGCTGCACCTCAGAAAATCCAAATCTCATCGAGCTACGTGCTCGAGAGACTTGAACCTCAGCACTGAAATAAATAGGACATGCTGGAGGGACAGATTCATAACCCAGAGGCTCCCTTCACTCTGGAATAAAATCCCAGTCCAGGTTAGGCAGAGTCCCTCACTGACTCTCTTCAAGAGGAATCTTGAGTGGATGGGCGATCGTAGGTTTACCCCGGGTATCACTTCTGTGTCACTGTTAGACAGAGGCACAGTATACTAACCTCGAAAAAGGGCATAGCAAAATTAATTTAAAATGGGTGGCGAAAGCCAAACACACTCTGTCTAGGCTTATAAATGCCCTAGGGCAGATAGCCTAGTATGAACCTATAAAATAATTTTAACTAAAACATAGAGAATATAATAAATATAGCAAGGACAGCCTACATATACCTTATGTATACTAATATCTATCTAACTTTAAGACTCTTAGTTCGAAGAAAGGGCTTTAAAAAAACCCTTTCATTCAGTCCTCTCCCTGCATCAGCACGTAACCGAATAATCCACTTAGCTTCTCTTTCTTCTGTTACATAACTAATAATCCCCCCCCCCGTGAAAGCACTAACCAACTGAGTGCACTAATAAAGCTGTGTTTTTTACTTAAACCTGAGTAAGCAAAGTTGCTGTTACGTTAAAGTCGCAAATTATTTTGAACTCTGCATAGTAGCTGTTGCAAGATTTTTCGCTTTGTGATTTTTGTTCATTTTGGGAGCACAGCTTTTACCTCTTGGAGTTTAGCCGTTTTCCTTTTTATTGTTGTCATATAGATATATATATATATATATATATATATATATATGTGTATACACAGACATATGCACACACACACACACACACATATATATATATATATATATATATATATATATATATATATATATATAGATAGATAGCACACATATATACACACACACACACACACACACACACACACACACACACACACACACAGATAAATATTTTAGTTCACACTTTTGGTTACTTTGGAATAAGAGCTTTTGTAGAGCAGTGTGGCAGTTTCTTTCCTGAAATATGCTTTCATGGTAGTTTAAGATTTGGGGTAGTGTTATGGTACTTTGTTTTTATGTTTGCACTATTTAAGCCCTAAGAAGGTCAAATTTTGGTGACCAAGAAATGATCACAGCGAAGCAGAGGAATATATTCATGTCATTGAGGATGCAACTATTTGTAGTAATGTTTATCCGTGACTTTAATTTTCTTTTAACTTTATTAGTGACATAAGTAAGCACAGCTATATCTCTATTACTAAAAGTTTCATTGACTCAGATGAAAAAAGACAAATTCACTTGTTTGGGACTAAGCTCTGTTTGATTTACATATGAAAATTCATTTATGCATAATCTTATATAAAAAAGAAGTCTGCAATCGTGTTGTCTTTGTAAAAATTAGCTAGTAAGGAAGATAATCTTCATAGATTCATAATAATCAATTTAACAAAAACAATGGAAATTACTAGTGTGCACACAGTTTCAACACTGACATATAATAAGGGATATAACAACTTACCCACCAAGAACAAAGAAAAACCTGTACCTAAAGCAGACCCCTGAATCTATAGCTCACCAATATGTGAAGTGTTTTCTTTTGGCTCACACATTTCAGTATAAGGTGCATTGTCTGCCTCACATCCCCTAACTTATATATACCTTCCCCAAAGTCTCACCAGTGCCCTAAAAAGGAATTCCTCCTCAAATGCATTCATTTTTGCCAGGGGGTCAACCATTTACATTACTTTGAAGTTCTTGAACAAACAATTGATGGTCCATACTGTGTTAAAACACTTGCCACCTGAGTTCATCCCCCCAAACCTTTGGTGAAAGTTAAAATGGGAGGTTAGGACAAAGGGTGTTATCCTAAAGATATTGATTTTGGAGTTAGTGTACTGCCTATGGCTTCCAAAGTTGTTTCCAGGAGTTTGGCCCTGTAGCGGTACTTATTAGGTTAAAAGGCTTCTATATCTGACCCTACCTCGACATTTGCCTAATCTATGCTGTTTCAAAGGAACAACTTTTGAAGGACTTAATTTTTGTAGTTCCTGTTCTGGATTCCTTCGGTCTTAGAATTGACTTGAAAAGCT
This sequence comes from Protopterus annectens, assembly GCF_019279795.1. Classification (NCBI taxonomy): domain Eukaryota; kingdom Metazoa; phylum Chordata; order Ceratodontiformes; family Protopteridae; genus Protopterus; species Protopterus annectens. Next base: position 935,812,601 of record NC_056737.1, read on the forward strand.
GTATTTCAGCTCCACTGAGCAGAAGATATTTCAAAAGCTCTTTCAATAGCACTTAAAAAAAGGGAATTTGTAACTTCAGATAAATATCAAGAGTTGGTCTGTTAGTCTCTGAGAACACAGTCTGTTTAGACAGGAAGATACTTCCTCTGTTTACTACATCACGTCAGCCAACATTTTAATTATTCAGAAGGCTAGGCTTTGTGTTTTAAAAGAAATGCACCATCATTTGGAGAACCTTTGAAATGACTAATGAAAATGCAAGGATTGTGATCACCCACTATGGTCAGACTTTACAAATTGTAGTTCACTTATTCTGGGACATATTCCTTGATGACTGTTTGGCAGAGTCTTGCTGACCAAATGGAACTTTCAGTATATTTGTTTCCTGTGGCATTAAAGTACCCTACTATTTACCATGTAGGGGATGACCCACTGCATTCCTTTGTCATATAGCTATCTCTGATATAGCCAGAGATAGAGGAATGTACATTTAAACAGTAGTGAAAGTTCCCTTCTGTTGACAGATCTTAACCAATTTTTTTGAGTAATTGGTCCTCAAATAGAGAAACGTATATTAATTTTGTCAGGTTGAGTACAATGTTGCCTGTGGAGGTACTCTTAAATGCATGCAAAAATTTCTCATTAAAGTGATGGAAAATAATAAGTATATGTGGTACACGGTGTGGGGGTGTGTACTCTTGCCTGCTATGTAAAATTTCATTGAATTTGTGGATGCTCCCTGCACCTTAAGTTTTCACTGACCAGCTCTCTATCTTTCAAAGAACTGCAGTGCCTTTGCTGACAGGCTGAATGGACCCAGATTATCAGTATTAGTCAGAAGTTCCTCATGAGTTAACAGACATTTGGCAGTTATCATCCTTGAATCTGTTTGCTTTTTCCCTTCCCCAAAGCAAACTTCTTACTACTTAGCAATACCTGGCAAGTTTCTGATTTCCCCTCAACCCATTGAACTCCACTGAGTATATGGGAACATTTACCACTAATGTGTGCCAACATGTTGGCAAATGCATAGAAGCACCCTATAGGAACAAGCTTAAGGCTAACCCCAAAAACAACTATTTCTAGTGGAAGCACATCATAAACAAGCTTTACAATAGAAAGAAGAGAATCATAGCCAAATATCAGAGAAGTAACCAACAGCAGGCGTGATCCATCATCTTTAAAATAAATAAGCAACTCAGGAGTTTAATCAAAACCAAGTTTGAGGCAAAGATAGCCACCCATCCAAAGGACAATCACCAAGCCTTCTTTAGCTCTGTTTGCAGCCTGAAGTGCTTTGCGCGACAATTTGCTGAACTGATTGTGAATAACACTACCTAGAGTGAAGCTGAAGACATAGCAAACTTACTAGCTGATAAATTCAGCTACAGCTTCACCCCTTTTATGTCCCAAAATATCTCCCTTTCTTCACTCAGGACCAAGTCCTGAATGAGCTGTCAAAGGCCAGGAATAGTACATCAACGGGTGCTGAGAATATCCCAGGATGTACTTTAAATAGCATGAAGCATGATTTATCTGCACCCCTAACAATATTGTTCAACCTCAGCTTTCATATAGGCTTTATATAAAGTGAATGGAAGATAGCAATGGTCATACCCCGATGGTGCCAGCAAGGTGCTGAAAAGCAAATGTTTAAAAAGCAATTGCACGGAGGGTCCAAAAAGAAATCTGGACCCCCCCCCCCCAGAACAAAGGACAGTGTAATAAGTCTGAATGACTATATGAAGGATTTCCAACCTGCCTCCCACCCTGGCAATCCCTTAATCCAATCCCTTAATCCTTCAAGGAAGTCTGAACATCCAGTTTTGTCTTGGACGGTAATTTTGAAGGACTCTGTAAGACATTGTCTCAGACAAATGGAGTTTGAGAATACTCCATCGAGATTACAGATGGCAGTGGGAGTCTCACCCTCCCTTTATAAGATTCCTTCATACCCATCAGAATAGACTTTACTTTTCATTCCTGATATTCAGCATATACTTGTCCAAGGAGTGATAGACTGTCCCTCCTTCAGTTACAGGAAATATTTTATTCCAGGGCATAACTGGTGCCAAAGAAAGTAGCTTCTTGGAGGCCACTTCTGCATCTTTCTTTCATTTCTGAATTAATTTGTGATATTTCCCAAATTCAAAATGAGGTCTCTTCACAATTTGTTACCCCATATTCGCTGTATGAGTTTTCTAGTGACTAGATTTAAAAAGATGCATATCATCGCATTCTCTTAGATCCAGATTTCAGATACTTTAATTTTTTTCTTTTCTTTTTTTCTTTTTTGTGCCTGGAGCACATTATCAATTCTCTGCATTATGCTTTGGTCTATCAACTGTTCCAAGTGTGTTCACAAAATGTATAGCTCCTATAATAGCCAACTACAGAGAGCAATGTATTCCTATTTTTCCATATTTGGAGGACTTTCTTATCTTTGCAAAGTCATTTTCAAAGTGTCAGGAATATCTCAGTTGGGTAAGGGATATCCACAAGTCTTGTCTGACTCCCTCTCACAGGATTGTTTCCCTAGGGTGTCTCCTGGGCACTTCAGTTCTAAGCATACCTCTCAACCTCTCATTGCAAGAAATCTAGACAAAGACTGACAAAATGGGGGGACTATGGCCCAAAAATAGGGACATATTTTAAATATTACTCTCATAAGCTTAGAAAGTGGTAGAGTAGCATAATTTGTTTTAACATACATTCTCTGAAGGATTTGAAGTCTGAAATTCAAATGTGTGTCATTATTTAGTGACTTCAATCCTCAGATCATCCCAGTAATTTGTTAGAAAAACATAGATTTTTATGAGGAACAGACTAAAATATGAGCCAAAAATCTGGACATTCTGTGAAAGTGTACAGTTGAGAGTTGTGGTTCCAAGAGCTTTTCTTCCACAGGAAAAGAGTACGTCTGTGTTTAAATTTTTTTCTGAGTTTTTCCACTTAGACTTCCATCTCAGCATGGGAATTCCTTGGGATTCTGGGTTTCAAGGCCTCTATGATACTCATGTTATCTCTTGCAAGATTCCAGATGAGAAAAACAATCCTCTGACTTTTCAAATTCCAGTTCTGGAATTTTTGAAAAAGGAGGGTTAATGGTGGAGTCACCAAATTTCTCAAAACCTAGGTCTGCCATTCTCCCTTCCTGCTGTGGCACAGTCAGTCACAACAAGTGTCTCAGACTTTGCGTGGGTAGCAGTATCTATGGATATAAAAGTGCAAGGTCTTTGCAGCAAAAAATACAGACCAAAACATATAAACACAAAAGAGATGTTAACTCTTATGTCAACCATCTAGTCTGTGGTCTTTGGGAGCTCTTTAAATGTTTATAGTCAACACCACAGTAATGTGGTACATAACCAGACAAGGGGGAAACCATATCTTACTCTCTGGGTCGACTAGTCATGGCAGCCTGTGATAAAGCTTTTCAGCACAATCTCACTGTATAGGCATTTTATATACCACAACATTGTGCTGCAGACAGCCTGAGCAGGACCGGGGCAGATCTTCATGAATGGAAAGTTAATTGGGGGGGGGGGGGTCTTCCAAAATTGATCCAGATGTGGGGAAGACATCAAATATATCTATCTACCTTCACTCTCAGCAATCATCTGGCAAAAGTCTCCTCCAGGACTCCATGCAGGAAGGCCTGGAAGGAGTCCATTGACAGGAATTTTCATGTATGCTATCCTTCTCTTTCCATTAATATATAGTGTTGTTCTGAAGATTCATAAGGATTCTCCAAAGATGTTTGTAGTGACTCCCTTCTGGACCAGGCAACAGTGTTCTTCCCTTCTTTTAGAAATGGCCAGGGGCAACTACCACAAGCTTCCTCAAAGACTAGATTAACTCACGCAAGACTAAGGGGTTTTGATGCATCCTGACCCCAGCAAATTACAGCTAGCTACCTAGATGATTGACTTTTTTAACAAGTTTTGGGCATCTTTTCTCTGAGAACATGCTACGGGTATTAATAGAAGCAAGAAAGCCTGCTAATATAGAAAATCACATATTAGCAAATGGAAAAGGTTTTCTAATTGATGCCAACAAAAGAATCAGTACCCATTCAGGGCTAGTGTTTCTCTGGTTCTACAGTTTTTGTCTGAGTTACTGTCCAGTGGCTTGTCTACTCTACCTCAGTCAAGGTTCACTTGTTGGTTATTTCAGCATGTCCACCCATGGATCCCTCTTTGTCAGTGCAACCTCATGTGAAAGTTTTTGAAAGCGATGTTGCATTAGAAGTCTCCTACTAAACAGGTGGCTTCTCCTTGGGATCTTAATTTTGTATTAGTAAAATCAACTCTTTGTTGCTTCATTTGAATCAGCTTATCAGGCTGACTTGAGGTTCTTAACATGAAAAGCGGTCTTATTGTTGCTTTGTTCACTGTAAAAAGAGATGTTAGGCAGTCCAATCTCACCATCATTTTTACATATGGGTTCGGAGCCGATCCTCTGCTCCGACTCGGCCGGTTTTCAAGCTCAAAGACTTCTGGCTGGCTCGTGGCTAAGCAGGTATCCCATGGTGCACCAGTGCAATCCCCAGATCTCGTTTGCCACGTCGACGAGTTCGGATGTGCTTCTCTTGGCTCTGGCTAAGTTTTTGCAAATTTTCATTATTCTAGTATCTTTTGCATAGTTATTGAATATATATACATTATAGGACTTTATCTTGATTGTCTTGTGGTTGTTGTCTGACCTTATTAGTGGTATCCTGTGTACCAGCAGTTAGGTGCAATTGCGCTTTACCTAAACCGTTAGTTTTGGTGGTTTCGCCTTTTTTTTCCTGTTATTTACAGTTAGGATTTACCTAAATTGCCTTGTGGCCTTGGGTGACTAGTACAGTAGTCACCTGTATTTCAGTAGTTAGACTCACTTGTTTTTTCTTCTCTAGAGAATTAGTATGGCGAGTTCGCCATTTTTAATCAATAAGGGCTCCTATTGATTATTTCCTGTCAAGCGATTATTGTTGACTGGTTGTCTTCAGCGGGGACCCGCTGAAGTCTTAATTTCTTACCGTTGTTAATTTGCTACCCTTGAGCGTGTGTGTGTGTGTGTGTGTGTGTGTGTGTGTGTGTGTGTGTGTGTGTGTGTGTGTGTGTGTGTGTGTGTGTGTGTGTGTGTGTGTTATGCCTTCTTGGTCTGTTTGAATTAGAAGACCCGGTTCTTCACAAGGCTAGGCCCGTTTAACTTAGAGGACCTAGTCCTCGTGTTGCTTCCACTGTATTTTATTTCAGATATTATCCTGTGTGACTGAATATGTCTAGTGTTTAGTGGGAAATCTAGGTTTCTATCTTACACCAGGCTAGGCCCGTTTAACTTAGAGGACCTAGTCCTCGTGTAATTCATCTGCAGGGCTAGGCCTGTTTTAGTTAGAGGACCTAGTCCTCAGTCATTTTCTTTCTCTTTCTTTTCCCTCTGATTGCTTGTGGTTTGCAATGTCTAAGGATAGCAAGGAGCACAAACCCTCTGGGTTTAAAAAATGTATGAAGTGCTCCCAGAAAATGTATTTGACCAATGTCCACAGTAGCTGCGTCTACTGTTTGGGAGCCATCCATTTGCAAGAATCATGTTTGTTTTGTCATGCTTTCTCTCCTAGAGTGTTGCAGGAGAGAAAGAACAAACTGATAGGGGTCTTTTGAAGCCAACCTTCAAGGAAGCTTTGTCTGGTCCTTCGGCTTCTTCATCTGTCTTCTAAGTCAAGATCTGACTCAAAATCTAAAGGTTCAAAAAGGCCTTCTCTGGCACTGGCTAGTGTTTCGGATCCACCTGCCAAATTAATAAAACCTGCCTCCTTGACTCCTCAGTCTTCGGAGCTGAAGGAGAGCACTGTGGTTTCGGAGTCGATCACAGATACTTCGGTGCCGACTGCCGAATCCTTGCAAATAGTTGACTCTGCTTCTCATAGCTGGTCTGTAGAGTCCCTACTGGTCTCTCTGATGGTCAAATCTCCAGTGCTTGCTAGGTTGAGATCCCCAACCTTATTTTCCAGGAGTCTTTCGGAAGATGTGGAGAGGGTAGTACTGAGACTCCTCAAGTCGTCTGCCCTGCCTAAATTTTGGTTGGCTCCGACCCAATCGGCTCCGGAGCCACTCGAACCAGTCTTGTCTTCATCCATGATTCCTCCTCCGAGCCATGTTGGCTTTTTGGTGCCGAAGTGCTTGTTACCAATGGAGGAACCCTTGGTTCAGGCTCCCCTTGCTGTTGCATTGGAGCCGAGTTCGGCTCCGACACGTTCGGCTCCGTTCGTCGTGTCCAGGGACTGAAGCTCTTCTGTCGGCACCGAGGAGGAGGTTTTGAATCGATCTTCATCGGTTCCAAGCCTTCCTCTCGATGCGTCCGCCAGGGTGAGCTCGGACCCTGCATCTATCTCGGAGCCAATGGCCCTGGCTCCAGCACCGTCCTTTGTCTCTTCGGAGCAGGGATGGTCTTTGGAGCTGGAGAGATCTGCTTTTGAGGTGATGAGGAGTGTGCTGTCACAATCTACAGCCCCTGCCAGTGGTACAAGCACTCTTCCCCCCAGGGCTCAGACTTCGGTCTCAGTTCCTACTCTCTCCAGAGACAGCAGAGACCCACAGCGTCAGGAGCCACCGGCTTGTGGCCCCCACTCTTCCGGAGCATCCCCAGGAGGTCCTTTTGAGGAGCCCCCAAAGAAGAGAGTATGCAAGAGGAAGCATATTGACTCCCAGGATGAGTCTCTGACATCGGACACTGACCTCGATGAGTCGGAGGGGTCCCCTAAGTCATCCTCTGATGATGTCTCCTTTGTGGACATTCTAGAGATCCTTAAACAGAGGTGCGACTGGCCCACTGTCAACCCTTCTGATGAGTCAGTGTACCTGAAAGCTTTCGGGTCTCAACCCTCTGCCTCTTGGGTGTCTCCACCTTTCGACGAGCTAATGGATCTCGTTAGTCGGAAGGTATGGGATACTCCCGATGCCATGGAGCCAGTACCTAGATGACCAAATAAGTTCCTGTCTGCCCCTCCTGGAAAATAATTCTTGTCTAAGGGCGTTCCCATAGATGCCATGGTGGTGGCGGCAGCCACGAAGAAGGAGTTGGTGGAGACTTCTTCCTCTGTACATCCTCCAAACAAGGAGTCTCGACAGATGGACAGATTTGGGAAGCGTGTATTTAGTTCAGCGGCCTTTACACTTCGATCCCTGAACTATCTTACCCATTTCACGAGGTTGCAGAGGGATCTCCTCAAGGAGTTAGGAGATTCCATACAGGGTGCTTGTCCTGAGGGGGTCCCGGATAGGATCTCTGCTCAGTTGTCCACCCTAAATCCCGTAGTTAACTCCTCCATGCGGCTCATATCTCATGCAGCTGATGGAGCGAGCAGAGCAGTGGGTTCAGGAGTTGCCCTTAGGTGCCACTCCTGGATGTGCTTGTGTAATTTTGCGGAGCCATTTAAGTCCACCTTCACCAACGCCCCATTTGGATGTCCTTCAAGGATGCATCTGCAGTCATAACATATGGGTTGTCCTGCCTCAGGCAGCCCTCGGTCGGCCCGATTCCAAAGTCTGGGTCTGGCCTCAGCTGATGTCGCACTTCACCAGACGTCATAGCTCCTAGGGTATAAAGGCATCAGCCGACGCCATTTTCCTCAGTCTTTCTTGCCGCGCGGTGCCCGAAGCAGAAGCTGTTCGCAAGTGCCGGTCGGTCAGATCCAGAGATTTCAGCTACCGAAGACTTCTAAAAAAGCTAAGTACCCCGTTGGGGACTCTCTCTTGCCTCAGCCAATGTCAGACAAAATAAATAATTGTTTAACTTGTGGGAAACAAATACCTCATAAGGATTTCCACTCTTATTGCCTTCCTTGCTTAGGCCCAGACCACGACGTATCAGCTTGTTTAGCCTGTGCCTCCTTCAACCGACGGACACTTAGACGTCGGTCGGAGTTTGCAGAAGAGTTTTTTGGTTCAGCCTTTGCATATAAAATGCCATCGGAGACTCCGACTACACATTTAGCTAAAAAGTGCAAGGAAAAGGACCGACACTCGCGGCCCGCGGTTTCGGCTGAAACCACGGTTAGGCCTACCGCGAGTGTCTCGGTTTCGGCTGAAACCGAGTCCTCGGTCCTCCCTTCGGCCGCTAGCATACCTCCGACAACCGAGGCCTCAGAGGCCCCGGCTGAGTCTGCTACAGAAATTCAAGCCGAAGAAGCAGGCACTCAAGATTTGTCCGACACCATCCCGTTGGACATTTCTACTCCTGCACGTGGGGCAGCTAGACCCCCTGCTTCTATGTCTATTAAGGCCTTCTCCCGGGCCAAAGCAGCTAAACTTTCCAAGGCCTTGCCTGCAAAAGCTCCTCACAGACCTGCCTCAAGTTCTCAGATTCTCAGCCTTGCTGAGGACCTCATTTCTTTAATCAGGGGATCCCAACCTCACCCAGACAGGGCCTCACAACCCCCCCCTGAAAAAAGGCCTAGGACTGAACCCCCTGAACCTGTTTCCTCTGACTACTCCTCGGATGGATCAGATTTACCTGACCATCAGGAAGGTCCATACTCACCTTATGAGGATTCGGATGCAGAAGACTCCATTCCCTCTGCCTCTCCCCCAGAGGAATTTTCATTTGGGGAAACTCTTCATTCAATGAGGCAACATTTCCAATGGCAGGGTCAGGATTTTTCTGATTCTAGAAAAAGGTTAAGGACTTTTTTACATTTACCACAGCATAGGCCTTTAGCCATACCACCTGTACTATCAGTTGTTGATGATGCATACAATGATGCCTGTTCAGCCCCTGATTCTCTTCCCCCGGCCCCTGCCAAACCTGACAGATATTACAGGGTCCCGGATTCTCATTTCCACTTGTACAAGGCCCACGCTGCAGACCCAGAAACCATTTCTCAGGGCCCTAAGGGTGTTGCAGCTGCCTCTGCCAAAAAACCCCTCCCCTCTGAAAGAGAATCAAGAGCATTAGAGAGATGGGGTAAAAAGGTTTATACATCTGCTACTCTTTCTGCCAGGGCTTTAAACTGTCAATTTCACATGATACAGTACCAGGAATTTTTGTTAGATCAGCTGAATAAAAAGCTTTCTTCTCCTGAACCTTTAGACCGTAAGTCCCTACAATTCTCTGCAGGTCGGTAATCATTTTTTAAAATGTGGCTATGATGCACTGGAGGCTTCATTTAGATCAGCTATGACTGGAGCAGTGATTCGAAGGCATGCCTGGCTAAAAGAGCAATCCTTGCCAGACCATGTTAAGTCTAAACTACTAGATGCTCCTATGGAAAAACAAAGTTTATTTGGCTCCCCTGCACAGGAGGTTCTAAAGAAAGTGGAGGAAAAAGCAAAATCTGTGCAAACAGTCAAGGATTTTTTGCAGGTCCAACCTCCGAGGTTCAGTAGAAATTGGCCTTCAAAGAATTGGTCCTTTCCAAACACCTCCACAGCACAAAGAGGCAGAAATAGACGCCCAAGAGGCAGAGGTCAATCAAGGGGTGCCTACAGGGGCCGTCAGTGGCAACCTGACAACCAGAGGAGTACCACTACAGCTGCGACTGCAACCACTTCCACTGGACAGACACAATGACTTGGCTCTGATTCCGCCTACCAGGGAACAATTGGAAGCACCCTTGGGTGGAAAATTAGCTTTATTTTCAAAAAACTGGCATTGCATTACAGGAGACAAATGGACTTTGCAAACAATAGTCAAAGGTTACAGGTTTCACTTCCACACTTTACCAAAAAAGAAAGGAATGCCAAACCTTCCGCCAAGCCAGAAGTCAGAGGCTCTAAAGCAAGTCATCAACTTACTACGGATGAGAGCAATAGAAAAGGTATCATCAAAGGAACAAGGCCAAGGATTTTACTCCAGGCTATTCCTTGTACCAAGAAAAGAAACTCAATGGAGACCTATTCTCGATTTGTCCGCACTGAACACATATCTCATTGTACCAAAATTCAAGATGCTGACCCTACAGCAACTTCTTCCCATGTTGGGCAAGGAGTCTTGGCTGGTGACTCTAGATCTCAAGGAGGCATACCTGCACGTCCCTATACGACCAGATTGCAGAAGACCCCTCAGATTTCTTGCAGGATCAGAGCATTATCAATTCTCAGCATTGCCCTTTGGCTTATCTACTGCGCCCAGAGTATTCACGAAATGCCTGGCATCAGTAATTGCACATTGCAGGCTTCAGGGAATTCAAATCTATCCATACCTGGACAACTGCCTAATACAAGCGGACAACAAGACAAAAATAATAAAGGATTTGGCCTATGTCATACAACTACTGCAAGCATTGGGATACACAGTCAACATACAGAAGTCAAGACTAGTGCCATCCCAAAGGATAACATCTTTGGGTGCAGAACTGGACACAATATCTCGGATGGCTTTTCTCACAGAAGAAAAACAAAACCAACTTCCAGTCTACTTCACGGCATTGACAAGACAAACTCAGATTACTGCAAGGAAAGTCCTGCAGGCCCTGGGTTACATGGCATCCTGCATAATCTTGATCCCACATGCCAGACTGCATATGAGAAAATTACAATGGTACCTAAACACAAACACAGTCTAGCGACCATGATACCAATCATTCCATGCCTGAAAAAGGAATTCCTGTGGTGGGCTCAGGCCTGCCAGACCAACAGAGGGTTGCCTTTCCACAAACCACAACCAAGGCAGACCATCACCATGGACGCCTCAGACCTAGGCTGGGGAGCACACATGGAAGACAAGTGTATCCAAGGCCTATGGTCCCAAGACCAGCTGAAACTACACATAAATCTAAAGGAGATGCTGGCAGTGAAACAAGCAATACAGGCATTCAAATCATTCCTCAAGCAAGGACACCTGCTGATAAGGACGGACAATACCACAGTCATGTGGTACATCAACAAACAGGGAGGCACACATTCCTACCCTCTATGCCGGATGGCAATGGAACTGTGGAACCTTGGCCTGAATCTCAACATTCAACTACAGGCCAGATTCGTACCAGGAAAAGAGAATTCACTAGCAGACAAATTAAGCAGAACTACCACGGATGCTCACGAATGGATGCTACATCCAGATATCTTCAAAACCATAACAAAGAAATGGGGAATGCCAGAGATGGACCTGTTCGCCTCCCCACTCAACCACCAACTGAAGAAATTCTGCTCAAGAGAATACCACCCACAAGCCTGGAGAGTGGATTCCCTTTCTTTCAGCTGGAAGGCACTGACACTTTATGCCTTTCCACCTCTCCCATTGATGTACAAAGTTCTACTGAAGATCAGGGAGGAACAGCCAAAGATAATTCTGATAGCTCCAGACTGGCCAAGGCAGCATTGGTACCCGCTACTGAGAAGCATGTCTCGGACGGACCCATGGCCTCTACCTCTATGGCCTTTACTTCTAACACAGAACAACTACAAGACCCTACATCCAAACTTGAAAACGCTGCAACTAACTGCCTGGAAAATTGCATAAAACAAAACCAACCTGTTTTATCTCAGAGGGTCAAGGACATTATCCTGGAGGCTCGCAGACCCTCCACAAGGAAAACATACTCAGCCAAATGGAAGAGATTCCTCCTTTGGAGTGCATCAAAGGGAACAGATGTCACGCTTGCAAACCTAGCACACATTCTAGAATACTTAGCAGAACTGTTCCACAATGGCCTGTCCTATTCTTCCATTAAGATTCATGCTTCAGCAATTTCAGCAGAGTACAACATGGATCCTCCTATCTTCTCTCAACCTCTTCTCAGGCAATTTTTAAGAGGGATCAAAAATGTAAAACCTCCAAGGAAACCACCTCTGCCGGCATGGGATCTCAATTTTGTGCTGGAAAAATTAACACTTCCCCCTTTTGAACCAGCAGCATCAGCAGACTTACAGTTCTTATCTTGGAAGACTGCCTTCCTTCTAGCAATCACTTCAGCAAGAAGGGTATCCGAGTTACAGGCATTAATGGCAGTACAGCCTTTCCTTATCTTTCACCAGGACAGGGTGTCTCTGAGAACCAATCCTACTTTCATGCCAAAGGTGGTATCCAGGGTATCCTTGAACCAAGCTATTCATCTGCCTACGTTCTTCCCTAACCCTCAGAACAGGGGGGAAAAGCTACTACACACCTTGGATGTACATAGACAACTGCGCTACTACCTGGACAGAACTAAGACCAACAGAAAAACTGACCAGCTTCTGGTAGCATATGTAACAGGAGTGCAAGGGAAAGCAATTTCCAAACAGACAATTTCAAAATGGATAGGAAATTGCATTCGATTCTGCTACTCTTTTCATGGAAAGTCAACTCCTGAAAATATCAGGCCTCACTCCACAAGGGCTACAGCCACCACTACAGCTTTCTTACGAGGAGTGGCTACCAAAGACATTTTAGAAGCTGCTACTTGGAGCTCCGTGCATACATTTGCCAAGCATTACAATCTTCCTTTATACTCCAGATCCCGAGCAGGCTTTGCAACTGCAGTTTTACAAGGGATCTTAACTACACCATCTTTATATTAGTGCCTCCTCCCCCAGTTTGGCTATGGTATTCTACCCATATGTTATGACTGCAGATGCATCCTTGAAGGACATAGTACAGTTTTGTACCTACCATAAATGTAGATGTCCGATAGGTATGCATCTGCAGTCAGGATTACCCACCCTCCTTCCCCTCTGTGGTATTCCTAGGGTGCTTACCCCTCTTTCAGCTAGCTGGGGGAATCTATTATGGTGTATTTGTTTGTATGTATATATATGTATATATATTTTTTGTTTGCTACTGTTTGGAATTTACAACATTATCCACATTTAGCCTTCCTAGAGGGCACCTGGCATCTCGGGCAAGAAACCCTGAGGAAAATGGCGTCGGCTGATGCCTTTATACCCTAGGAGCTATGACGTCGGGTGAAGTGCGACATCGGCCGAGGCCAGACCCAGACTTTGGAATCGGGCCGACCGAGGGCTGCCTGAGGCAGGACAACCCATATGTTATGACTGCAGATGCATACCTATCGGACATCTACATTTATGGTAGGTACAAAACTGTACTTTCTTCCTTGTTTGGTTCCAAGGTGAATGATACACTCACTCGGTGTGAACAGGAAGGAAAGAGACTCTCTGCCGTGGGAGTCTGTTTTACCGTCCCCTCTCAACCATACCCCAAAGGTCAAAGGGGAGGTAAGATGTGGGTCAAAAAGTCCCAGAGGGCCTTTCCAGACACACAGAGTGAATCCTCCTTCAAAGGAAGAGGAGGAGGAAATGGTAGATGTTGCCCTAGAGGCAGGGGCAGTCCGCAATATCAGCAAGGCTGTGGTTCCTTTCAAGGGCGGCCTTATCAGCGCTCCTGATGTGGGGCCCGACTGCGTTTTGCTGGGGCCAGTCGGGGGTCACATCTCTTTGTATCCAGAAGCCTGGCTAAATTTAACCCTAGACAAGTGGGTACAGAGAGTTGTTACCAGAGGATATATCATACCCTTTTCCCTTCCACCATTTGTTCCCAAGAAGATCCCAGATGTTCCACCCAATCACAGGGATCGGGCAACTGTGGAGATCAACAAGTTGCTCTCAGAAAGAGTCATCTAGCCTGTGCCAGCAGACCAGATAGGATCCGGAACTTACTCCAGGTTCTTTTTAGTCCCAAAACGAACCGCAGACTGGAGGCCAATATTGGACTTCAGCAGATTAAACGGATCCTTGAAAAAGGACATGTTTCAGATGGTAACACTGCAGTCGATACTCCTGCTGTTAGGGAAAGACTATTGGATGTGCTCTCTAGATCTCCAAGATGCCTACTACCATATAAAAATGGACAAGGCATCCAGGAGGTATCTGCGCTTCTGGCTGGGAGCCAGCCATTATCAGTTTTGGGCTCTGCCCCTTTGGTCTCACCACAGCCCCCAGGGTGTTCACCAAATGCATGGCAGTAGTTGACAGCTCACCTGAGATGTCAGGGATTCCAGGTGTTTCCATATTTGGACGACTGGCTCCTGACCACCCCCACCAGGCATCTACTTCTCCAAAACAGGGACATCACCATCCAGCTTTGTGCTCAACTAGGGATCTCCATAAATTGGGAAAAATCTGCATTACTGCCCTCTCAATCTGTGATTTTTATAGGCGCAGAGGTAGACAAAGTGGATATGACAGTTCGTCTTCCCACCGTAAGAGCACAAAACCTCATCTCACAAGTTCAGTGACTTCTCCCACTTCGGAAGGTCAAAGCAAAGTGGATTCTTCAACTTCTTGGAACGTTAGCCTCAACCATTCTGTTAATACCTCTAGCCAGGTTGCATATGAGAATCTTTCAATGGCTCCTGTTTTCCCAGTGGTCGTTCCAATATCTACCGCTGACTCACTCTATTCTGCTGACAGAATCATGCAAAAAGGACCTTCGTTGGTGGATAGCCCCCAACAATTTATTCACGAGAGCTCCCTTTGTGCCTGCCCAACCCGTTGCCACTGTGACCACGGATGCCTCCCAGGTCGGGGGGGGGGCATTATCTGGGCAAGACTATCCATGGCACATGGCAAGAACACGAGGCTCATCTGCATAGCAACATTCTGGAGATGAGAGCGGTGCTTCTGGCATTGTAAGCACTTCAGGACCTCCTTCCTCCAGGGATGATTGAGATACAATCGGACAACATGTCGGTTGTCTGGTATATCAACAAACAGGGCGGTACCAGATCTTACCCACTCTGTCGAGAGGCAATGCGAGTTTGGGAATGGGCGATTTCTTCCCAGTGCTTTCTGGTGGCAATGCACGTTCCAGGGACAACCAACGTGATAGCCGACAAGCTGAGCCAGGCAATCCTGCTGCCCCACGACTGGTCTCTGAAATGGGAAATAGTGGAACTGATTTTCCTAAAATGGGGACAACCTTGCTGCAACCCTTTTGCCAGTCCAGTCAATGCCAAGTGCAGCAGTTATTTTTCCCTAATTCCCTCTCTGGGGGAAGCGCCCAGAGATGCTCTGGTACACGATTGGCCCACAGGACTTTTCTATGCCTTCCCTCCTTTTCCTCTTAATGCCAAAGTGATACAGAAAGCCAACCGACTGGGAAGCAAGTTGATCCTCATTGCTCCTTACTGGCCTCATCAGGTCTGGTTTCCCTTCCTCGAGCCTCTTCTCCTGGATGATCCTTGGATCCTGGACCCAATTCCAGATCTATTGACCCACATGTCGGGTTCCCTACCTCTCCACACCCTCAAATTGACGGCTTGGCTGATCCAGTTCCATCTCTAGTCAGGCTTCATGATGTTTCATCATCAGTGTCACATATTCTTTTATCCTCACACACACCATCAACCAGAAGGCCGTATGACAGTAAGTGGAAAAGGTTTTTTATTTGGGCACAGAAAATGAATGTGGATCCTTAACACCACTCCCATTCCCGTAATTCTGGAATTCCTGCCGGAGCTTTTTCAGCTGGGATCTGCCGCAGCCACCATCAAAGTACAATTGGCGGCTATTTCACATTTTTATTTGGGATCTCCAAATGTTAACCTTATGTTGCATACGTTATGTAAAACCTTCTTGAGAGGAGCCACCTTGCTGAGACCACCTTTACAGGAACCTGTGGCTTCTTGGGACTTAAATTTTGTGTTGTCCAAACTAATATCCCCTCCTTTTGAACCATCTCATTCAGCCTCCTTAAAGTACTTGTCTTGGAAGACTGTGTTTTTGGTAGCTATTACATAATTCAGACATGTTTCTGAGCTACATGGCCCTGTCTATTAAACTACCTTATTTAGTTTTTCATAAAGACAGGGTTTCTTTACATACCAATCCTTCATTTGTCCCCAAAGTTTGTTCTTCTGCCACATTGAACCAGTCCATTGAACTCCCAGTCTTCTTTCCCAATCATAGCAATGCAGCGGAATACCGTTTTCACCAGTTAGATGTGCACAGACACCTGCGTTTCTATTTGCAACGGACCAAAGAATTTCGTAAGTTAGACCAGTTGTTCATTTCCTTTTCTGATTCCAGATTGGGTTTGCCAGTTTCTAAGGTGACATTGTCTAACTGGATTTCGAGTTGCATAGCTTTTATCTACAGCTCGGAGGGCAGACCCTTACCCCACAGGATCAAGGCTTACTCTACCAGGTCTCTGTCTACCTCTGCAGCCTTCCAAGCCAGGGTACCAATTGATCATATCTGTGCAGCAGCTACGTGGGCTACAACTCGCACCTTTATTACTCATTATAAGTTGGATTTGGCTTCTAGGGATAGAGCATCCTTTGGCTCCATAGTGCTCGGGAGTATCTTCCAATGAGTCACCCAAGAATAAGATGCTAGGGACGCTGACCCATATGTAAAAATGAAGGTGAGATTGGACTACCTAACATAAAGAAGTTATGTACTCACCATAACGTTCCATGTTGGTTGTCCATCTCACCCTTCATTTTTTACCTACCCTCTCTCCTGCCCCCATCCTGGAAGATCTGGAGGTAATATTATAAATTTCTTGGTTGGCGACCCTTCAATATTGGTTTGTTGGTTAAGGGTTTCTTTCTATCACTTTCTATCGCTAGTGAGCAGCAAACAAGATCTGGGGATTGCACTGGTGCACCATGGGATACCTGCTTAGCCACGAGCCAACCAAAAGTCTTCGAGCTTGAAAATCGGCCAAGTCGGAGCCGAGGATTGGCTCCGAACCCATATGTAAAAATGAAGAGTGAGATGGACTACCAACATGGAACATTATGGTGAGTACATAACTTCTTTTTTCTGAGAAAGCAAGCTCTAATGCGAGGTCAACCTTATCTCATTTTCCACAAAGACCATTTTTCTTTAAGAATTGATCTTGCCAAATGTTGTATCTGAGTTTACCATAAGCCAAGCTATCTAAATTCCTGTCTTCTTTTCAAAAGCTAAAAAAGATGGAGAAAAAAATGCTTCATACCTTGGACATCCACCGACAACCCGGGTACTATCTCAACAGAACAAAATCTTTCAGAGCTTCTGATCAGTTGTTCATTTCTTGTGAAGGTAAGAAAAAAAGGACAACTTGTGTAAAAACAGACTGTTTAAAAATGGTTGATCTGATGTTGTTAATCTTCGTCATTCCTTACTGATAGGTTATCGGTTCCATCTTTCAGAACCGAGCTGGCCAATATCAAGCTCACGTCTGCCAAAAACCCTGAGCCAAAGTCCTACCCAGAATGCTCTACTCCCTGTTACCTCGATCTCGTTTGCTGCATTGCTGAACAGCTGTGTCAAGCCACTCTCAGCTAAGTGTCTAATTTTTTGACAGTTTACTTATTATTACTCTTCTCAAAGATTTATTCTAATATTTTCCTACCCTATCGCACACTTTAGACTCTGTCCCTTTAGGCTTTTCCTTTTATTAACCTCTTTTCTTACCTTGTGATAATTCTCCATTACCATCGTTGGTAATCCTTCTTTTTCTCTTTTTACACTTTTTTTGGGTAGCCATTATTCTTCCTTTTGCTACTGTGCTTCTTCTCCACAACAGCTATGTCAGATAAGAAAAGTTTCATTGGTGTCAAGCAGTGCAAGGATTGCGGCCATAAGTTTCCGATGGCCATGACTTGTGTGTCTACTGTCTTAATGTCTCTCACTTGACTGTAGATCCTCCATGTGGGATCTGTAAAAACTTCTCTACCCGGACTCTCAATGAAAGGAAGAATAAATTAATTTTGAAAGGTCTCCTCAAGTCTCCTTTCTCGGAGGCTATTTCTGGGTCTGAGAGCTCACCCCCTACTGTGAAACCCTGCAAGAGGCATTCTTCCTCTTCTTCATCAAAGTCACTCCCTTCTTCTCCCTGTGGAGATTGTAGGGAATCGACTCACAAGAAGGTGAAATTGATTACTACTCTGGTGCTGCCACCTGTGACCCTGACAGCTCCAGGCTCGGCACCACCCCAAATGATCTTGACTTACAGCCATGTCTCCTTTATCAGTATCGGCACCGGAGTTCCTGGTGCAGACAACTATGGTTCTGACACTTCTGTCTCGATCACTAATGGCACCATCAGTACAGGTTCAGTCCCCTTTGGCACCATTGGTACAGTCACCTTCGGCTCCATGTATGACTCTTCTGTACTCCACAGTGCAGACTTGTTCGGCATCAACATGTACTTCTGTGTAGTCCTTCTCAGCCCCATCCTTGTTGCCAGTGCAGACACTTTCCACTACGACACTGTACCCTTCAGGGCAGACCTTTGCTTTTACAGTGCAGACACCTTCAACTACCACGGTGCTGACATCTTGGGCACAGACTTTTTTCACACCATTTTCTTCGGTGCAGACTTCTTCAGCTCCGAGCTCTGCACCTATTGAACTAGCAAGGACCAAATATTCCCCTTCATTGGATCCTTTTGCAAGCAGTCAGTATAGTTCTTTCCTGGAAAGGCAAGAATCGCCATCAGCCTTCTCCATGAGGTCAACCAAGAGTCTTTCTGAGCAGGATGTGTTGTGGCTTGTTGA
Source organism: Protopterus annectens (assembly GCF_019279795.1). NCBI lineage: Eukaryota > Metazoa > Chordata > Ceratodontiformes > Protopteridae > Protopterus > Protopterus annectens. Next base: position 935,831,016 of record NC_056737.1, read on the forward strand.
CTAGTTGCTTGTGGCCAGAGGTCTCTCTCAACCGTCGAAGTCCAGGTTCCCTCATTCAGGTGAGCGTATTTTGCCTCAAACAATTCTACTCAAGTCTCGAAACCTATTACTCTGACAGCAGCTTCCCTCCCTCCGACTCCAGTAGTGGATCTCACTTTGGAACCAGAGTCATCCTTGTGGCCCTCAGTGCACTGGGCATCAGGCTCTTCTCAGGCCAGTGGCTGTGCTATTGGGGAGGGCATTCCTGGCTCCACACCAATTTTTTCTATGACACCTTCCAGGGATGGTATCTCTCTTGTGGTTCACAGTCCCCTTGAGACTCCTGGTCTGGGGGCGGGTTTGTCTGGATGGGGTGTGACCCCAGTTCTGAGGTTGTCGTGCTTTTTTCCGAGCTCCCATCCCTCCTTTGGTGGGCAAGCCTTCCAGGCCATGAAGAGGGTGCTTGCCTCTGCTGGCAAAGCTCATTTGTCAGAGTCCTTTCCCCACTGTGTGCTGCTACTGCCACAAGCCTCAACCCCCGCACACCAGGCACAAGAGCTGCAGGTCTCTCCTCTTCAGGAGACCCCCTCTTTGCAGTCTTCCCCAGAACATCCCACTGAGGAAGTGCCCAACAAAGCATCGTGCAAGAGGAAGCACATGGACTCCACTGAGGAGTCATTGACTGCAGATACGGATTTTGATGACTGGGAAGGGTCCCCACTGTCATCCTCTGATGAGGTGTCTTTTGGTGACATCCTCGAGATTCTTAGACTGAGGAGTGACTGGAAGCCCTCTAATCCTTCCTCTGAGGAATCTGTATTCCTGAAAGCTTTTCGTGCCTGGCCTCCTACCTCCTGGGTCACCCCGCCTGCCAATGAGCTTGACCAGTTCATCGTGCAGCGAGCATGGAAAACTCCTGATACCATGGAAAAGCAATACCTAAGAAGCCAGACAAGATATTATCACCCCCCCCCCCCGCAGAACATCCCCACTGGTCACGTGGTCTCCCAGTAGATGCTATGGTGGTGGCAGCTGCTACTAAGAAGGATTTGGCAGAAGAGAGCCAAACTGTCCATCCGCCCAAAAAGGAGTTCTGGGCGATTGACAGATTAGGAAAGCATGGGTTTTCTTTATCGACCTTTGCTGTAAGGTCTTTGAATTATTTGGCACATTTTACCAGGCTTCAGCGAGATCTTAACAACCATCTCTCTGAAACCTTGGCAGGAGCTGTTTCTGATGAAGTCCGTGATAATGTGGCTTCTCCAATAGCCACCCTAGAGTCCATTTCCAACTCTTCTATGCGTCTTATTTCTCACGCAATGAAAGGGGCGGCTAGAGCGGCAGGTGCAGGTATAGTCACCAGACGACATGCTTGGATGCGCCTTTGTTACTTTGCAGTCTCCTTTAAGGCTTCCTTCATAGAGGCTGCTTCTTTGTTTGGCCCTAAAGTCCAAGGATATGCTGGCACAGTGTGAATAAGATGGCAAGACCTTGTCTGCCATTGGTGTCAAGACACTCCATTCCTCAGCGATTCTGTTCCAGAAATCAGAGGAACGGAAAGATCTGCCACAAGAAATCACAGGGTTCTTTCTGGGATACACATGCCGAGTTTTCCCCTAGAGGCAGAGGGGGAAACTCCAATGGAAGAAGCCCCTTTTGGAGCAGAGGAGGTCCACGAAACTGGGGTTCCAGAGATTCCTTCTCTGGCCAACCCTATCAGCACTCCAGAAGCGTTGTCCGACTGTTCACCTCTGGAAGTGGTTGGGGTCATTTCTCCTTGTACCCTGCTGCCTGGCAAAAGATAACAACTGGCTCTTGGGTACAACGGATTATATACAGAGGATATCACATCCCCTTCCATCTTTGCCCAGTCTCATCAAGAGTGTTACCCGACATTCCACCCAGTCAAAGGGAAACAGCAGCACACGAAATCAAAAAGCTGCTACAAAAAAGAGTCCTCCATATGGTCCCCCCAGACCAGATAGGATCTGGATTTTACTCAAGGTTCCTTTTAGTGCCAAAAAAGACAGGGGACTGGCGACCAATTCTGGATCTCAGTACACTAAACAAATTTGTAAAAACAGAAAAATTCCGGATGGTCACAGTTCAGTCTATCCTTCCTCTTCTGGAAGAAGACAATTGGATGTGCTCTGTAGATCTTCAAGATGCGTATTACCACATAAAGATGGACAAATGCTCAAGAAGTTACCTCCGCTTCCGTATAGGAGCCATTCACTATCAGTTTTGAGCCCTGCCCTTCAGTCTCTCTACAGCCCCCAGAGTGTTCACAAAATGCATGGCAGTGGTTATCACTCACTTGTGACTTCAAGGATTCCAGGCGTTTCCATATCTAGATGACTGGCTCCTTACCGCCCCCACTAAGCGTCTACTGGAAGAAGCTTTACAGTATACTCTCTTAACAGCCTGAAGCCTGGGAATCACTATAAAATGGGAGAAATCCAACTCAGTCTTTGGAATTCATAGGGGTACTGTTGGACACAGGAAATTGCACAGCATCCCTTCCAGAACACAGACTTCTGAGAATAAGGCAACAAGTTTAACCATTGCTTTGTCACCACAAATCCCCAGCTCGATCTGTACTTCAGCTATTGGGGTCAATGGCAGCTTCAATCACCATTGTTCCCTTAGCCAGATTCCACATGAGACTTCTTCAATGGCTACTTTTCACTCAGTGGTACCCTCGACAACATCCTTTAGTGTGACTCAGAGATACAAACAAGATTTACTCTGGTGGACATCTCTCCCTTTCACCCCCCATCTACCCATAGCCATGGTGACCACGGACGCCTCCCTGATGGGGTGGGGAAGGCTATGTCAGGGAAACTCGGTCCAAGGCATCTGGTGGGGGTCAGAGGCCCTTTTGCATATCAATGTCCTGGAATTGAGGGCGGTGCTTCTAGCGTTGCAAGCATTTCACTCCATCCTTCCGTCAGGGACTATTGCGATACAATCAGACAACATGTTAGTGGTCTGGTACATCAACAAACAAGGGGGCACCAGATCTTGCCTGTTATGCCGAGAGGCTTTGAGAATGTGGCAATGGGCAATAGCTCACAACTGCTTTCTGTTTGCAATGCGCATTCCCGGGAGCTCCAACATGATAGCGGACAAATTGAGCAGGTGCATTCTACAGCCTCACAAGTGGTCCCTCAATCCTCTGATAGCGGTACAAATCTTTCACCACTGGGGCCAGCTTTGCTGTGACCTATTTGCCTTCCCAACCAACTACAAGTGCAGCAACTACTTTGCCCTGATCCCCTCTCGGGGACAGTCACCAGGGGACTCTCTAGTTCACACTTGGCCCTCGGGTCTTCTTTATGCCTATCCACCTCTTCCCCTCATCTCCTGATTTCTAAAGAAAGCACAACAGTTAAAGAGCAAAGTGATCCTCATTGTTCCATATTGGCCTCAACAAGTCTGGTTTCCCCTGCCTCTGACCTCACCTGCTAGATCAACCATGGATCCTCAATCCATCACCAATGTTGATCTCCCATCCACAGGGTCTGATTCACCCCAATCTAACAACCCTGAAACTGACAGCTTGGTTTCTCCACTTCCTATGATTGCCAGGCATGAAAGCCTTTCCTCCCCTGTGTGCAATATTCTTATTGCATCTCATAAATCGTCCACCAGACTAATCTATCTTAACAAATGGAAGAGGTTCTCTCTGTGGGCAGCAGATAAGCAAATAGACCCCTTGTCAGCCCCGGTCTCAGTGGTATTCGATTAGTTATCACATCTTTTCCACTCTGGGGTGTCTGCCTCTGCAATCCGTGTACATTTAGCTGCCATCTCGAATTTTCACATTGGTTTTCAAGACTCTTCACTTATGTCACACAGACTGTGTAAGACTTTCTTGAAAAGAGTTCTCTACATAAAACCTCCCTTCAGAGAACCCGTACAACCTTGGGATTTTGCTTTGGTTCTGCAAGCTTTAACAGCTCCACCCTTTGAACCTGCATCCTCTTGTGATGTAAGATATCTTTCTTGGAAAACTTTGTTTCTGATTGCAATCACATCGGCCAGATGATTGTCAGAACTTCAGGCCTTGTGCATCAAATCTCCTTATCTTATCTCCCATAAGGATAGGGTATCACTGAGAACCAATTCTGCCTTTTTACCAAAAGTGGTGTCAGAGCGATCTATCAACCAATCTATTGATCTCCCAGTGTTCTTTCCTAACCATTCTAATAAGGGAGAGTATTGCTTACACTCCTTGGATGTTCATAGACAAATACGATTTTATCTGGACAGAACAAAATCTACCTGTAAATCAGACCAACTGTTTCTGGCTTTTTCTGGTCTTAAACGGGGTCATCCTGTATCAAAATTTACATTGACTTCATGGTTGAGAAATTGTATAACCTTTATCTACAACAAAAACAATCTCACCTTGCCTCATAGAGTCAAAGCACATTCTACAAGATCTATGGCAACTTCAGCAGCTTTCATAGATTAATAGGTTCATAGGTAGGTACTAGGCCATCAGCCCTGGGGCCTATACAAGCCCAGCCAAAAAGGTACCCTGGCTTTTGCCACCCAAGAAAATTATTTTCCTGTGCCACTGTTGAGCAGAGCCACAGAGGTGATCCTTGGGGTGAATTTCCTATTTCCCATCCAATCATCAAGATTTTTCTTGAAGAGTGCTAATGAGGAGCTTTGTTTGATATAGATAGGTAGTTTATTCCAGAGTATGGGAAGTCTCCATGCTAAGGCTTCCCTCAATGATATTTACTCAGCTACAACTTGGGCTAAACCTCATACATTTATTCTTATTACAAATTGGACTTTGCCTCCAGAGGTAGAGCTTCCTTTGGTTCCATGGTCCTCAGGAATGTCCTTCGATGAGGGCCACCCAGGAATACAGGTTGCTGGGGACAGTGTCCATCAGTAAGGAATGAACGAAGATTAACAACATCAGATAAAGAAGTTATGTCTTACCATAACGTTCCATCTGTGTTGTTGATCTACGTTCATTCATTACTTCCCACCCTCCATCCCCCATCCGGAGGTTCTTGGTTGATCTCATGTACTCCTTTCTGGTAGGTCTGTTATGACCAGAGGTAGCCTCTACTTTTATCTATCAACTTGCAAACTCAATCTGAGGTAACATTGAGCAGAGCATTCTGGGTAGGACCTTGGCTCGAGAGTTTTTGGCTGACAGGAGCTTGATACTGGCCGGCTCGATTCCGAGGATGGAACCGATAACCCATCAGTAATGAATGAATGATGATTAACAACACAGATGTAACGTTATGATAAGACATAACTTCTTTTTCCGGATGGTCACTTTACAGTCCATCCTGCCATACCTGCAAGAGAGAGACTGGATGTGCTCGTTCAACCTCCAGGCTTGTTTTAGTAAAGACAATGCTTCTTTTTCTTTTCTAGTGATGTTGCTGAATCCAGCATTCACCTCTTTACCATTGTTTAGACAGTTTATGTGTAATTCACAAATCTGTTCATACATATAATCTTACCCTCCTAATAGGAGCTCTTAGTCAGTGAGTTGAAGACATTGCTACTAGACTTGATTCTCTAACTAAGACCAATTTATCAGTGCATTCACTTAACCCTCCAAGTACTTCCCATCCACCTCTGGCCACTCAGTTGGCCCAGGAAGGAAGAGAGGGTAATAGAACCTTGTCCAGTACAGTAAACTGTCCTGTCAATAGTACTGCATGTAACACAGCTGTGGAGTTACAAAATAGACTACAACAGCTGACTCAAACTCATGAAACAAGATCTACGCACCAAGAAGTATCCTCAGGGCTCTGTCACCGAACACATGGCTGAAAGAGCCCATTTCCCTTCAAACACCAAGGAGGAGTTCAGAAATGGAGCAACCAGTTAGGGTGGAAAGGAGACATCACACAGATGTTAAAAGAATTTGATCAAAGACTACTAAAATATAAAAAATTGCATCTGGAAATAGCTTACTTTTAAAGAGTGTATGAGTGAGAACATCACTCCTAAAGGACTGAGTATGGCAGTTTCCTACAGGATTAGTGGAGAGTTCAGAGTTTCACCAAGAATTACTGAAACCCTTTTGACAAGCATGGTTATGAATTGCAAGCAGTCGTGTGCAAACACTTGGACCAAAAAATCAAGGAAAATGTGAACTTTAATAGGTATAAATTTGATTTATAAAAGATCATTCACCAGTATAGAGTAGTACATTTCAAAACTGAGAAATGGCAAACTGAAAAAGCTTAACAGAGATAGACATGCCTATGAGACTGGTTCAGCCTATCCGAAGCAGGCTCCATCGCAATCCGGAGCTCTGATTGGCCAAATGGAAGCCAGAGGAGGGTCTACAGGAAATGCAACATCTAGAAAAGGAAGGCAGGAGAACAACGTGCACCAACAGAGCTGTTTGGATTATAAATCGGGGAACAGGAATGCAAACAGAGGTGAGGGTGACCTAGAACTGTCGAATTCCAGCAACAGACAACAAAATATGGTAAATTTTACACCAGGAGATGCCCAAAATTTTCAGCAACCAGCCTCAATTTACATCTTGAGGCAAAGGACTACCAGAACTACTACAACAGGAGGAACAACTGGAATCGCTGAACAACCCTGCAGTAAGTGATTCTATGAACTGTAAAATTGTTTACAACACAGAAAAAGACTTTAAAGTGTTTTAACTTTTCTGAGTTAACTGTAGACCTAATGCTGGTAGACTTATTGGCTTAAGGGCATACATTTGTACCTACTTGTAGAGCAGACTTACCTAACACTTTAATTGACTTAAAACTGTTTGTAAGAAAATTGAATTTAACAGTACTGCTGGGTCCAAACAATCACACACTCAACACATTACACACTGCTAGTACTTACAACCCCCCCACTACACTGCTAGTCCTTACAACCCCCCCCCTACACCCCACACTGGCTTTGTATGAACAGATTTGTGAATTAGACATAACAAACTGTCTAATTCACAAATCTGTTCATACAAAGCCAGTGTGGGATGTAGTGTGGGGGTTGTAAATTAGACATAACAAACTGTATAAACAATGGTAAAGGGGTGAATGTTGGATTCAGCAACATCACTAGAAAAGAAAAAAGAAGCATTGTCTACTAAAACAAGCCCTTGTCAGGATTATGCAACCTGACAAAGGGGGTGGGTTGGTAATAATGAATTATGAAGAGTATGAAGGTAGAATGTCCAGGATTTTACAAAGTGATGTTTATGTTGAAGTTTCCAGAAATTAATTGAATGCAGCATACAGGATGATTTGAACAATTTTAAATGATTTGTTTATTGAGGGGAAAATAGACCTGGACCAATTCAACCACCTGAACATGCCAGCACCTAGAATCCCTGTACTTTTCGGGATTTCGAAAATACACAAAAGTATCACTGACCCACCCGTGAGACCCCTGGTAGATGCCAGGAGTAGTATTACATACTCCTGTGCTAAATTTATAGACTACATAGTTAAGAAATATGTTAAGAAAGAGGGGCAAATATGTAAAGATTCATGGAGTTTTTTTATCTAACATCAATAAACTGGAATCCAACAAAGACTTGAACTTCCTGACAGTCGATGTGAAGGACTTGTATTCATCAATCCCTTGCCAAGAGGGTATAGAATGGGTCAGTTACATGTTACGCAAGGGAGGGGCACCAGCAGAGGAAATCACACGTGTTGAAATCATCTTAGACATTTTTCTATCATACAATTTCATCATGTTCAGTAACAAGTTCTACTTCCAGAAAATAGGGGTAGCAATGAGCTCACCTTGTGGGGGTCAGTGTAGCAAATCTAGTGATGGCCTACTGGGAGGAGGAGTATGTGAAGAAATCAGGGCAGAGCCCACATCAGATCCACTATTACACCTGTTATTTGGACAATATTTTTATGTTAATAGAGGGAGACCATACTCAAGCAGAAGAACTGGTTTCATACTTCAACAGTACCACACACTTTTTATCATTCACATTTACTTTTGTGAAAGATAACATCGCATATCTGGACGTTAACCTTACCAAAGACTACACTAGTAGTTGCTATTCAGCAACTATATACAGGAAAGAAAAGTACTCTTAACACCTTTTTACACTACAGTAGCTGCCACCCCCTTCACCAAAAAAGATCAGTGGTGAAGGGGAAACTAGTGAGGGCAGCAAGGATGGTCACAAAAGATGAAGACTTTTCCATTGAATGTAGTAAACTACAGGGTATGTTTTCTTGAAGGGGTTACCTTACTGAATCAAATAATGATAGAAGTGCAGTCAAAAAGATCAAGGGGTTTTCATAAACCAATATTGGACAGGAAAACCATTTCGGAAAACTTAACATTAGATTTGCCCACAAAAACAGGCACTAACAATCTTGGACAGGGTAGTTTGATTACACCCTTCAGCTCAGATGCATATGAGATCATGAGGATCATCACTAAGAACTGGGACATTTTACGGAATGACCCAACTACCAGGTCAAGAATAGAGGGTCCACCTAGATGGGCCCCCAACCTAAAAATATCTTGGAAGCTAACCATGGTATGTACCAGTATGCAGGTAGGTATGGTATGTCCAGATGTAACATGTGCCATTATTGCCCACACATGTCTACAGGGTCGACCTTTATGATTAGAGATAGAGTGTCAAATAAAACACAGATTTAACTGTCAGACTAAAGCTGTGATCTATGTAGCTCTATGCCAACAGTGTCCAGCATTCTACATAAGGAAGATGGACAGGAGGTTTAGGGAAAGAGTTTACGAACACCTGTACCATATAAAGAAAGGGAGTCAAGAGAATGCTCTAAGTAGACACAAGCAGGAATACACAGACCACACATTTAAATTTAAGGCAATCAACAGTGTGTAGTCAGGAAGAGGGTGCCCAGAATCTTTACATTTAGAAAGGTTAGAGCTATTGTGGCAACTCAGGACCACGGCTTGCGCTTACCCTGGGTTAAATGAGGTTTACTGTATTTCTTGTATTTTAAAGCTAAAAAACCTCCAGAGATGTCTAACATGATAAATTGTAGGACAAACCAGCTATGTCAAATATATAACAGTTGTCTCAGTACAAGTTAATACTTACGAACTCTTAACAGCAGTCAGTTTAGTAATGCATAATTCAAATGGTGGGTGCCATGTCATGCTGTATAGACAGGAATGTTGTTTGTACTTCCATGTATCCATATATAATTTTTACCCCAATATTTATATATTTTTTTATTCTAATATTTAACTGTAGGATGCCATGCCATGCTGCGTAAGACAGAAAAGTATTCTGAACATTTTTATGCATTATTATTTTTATGCATTAGTACATTTTACTACTTCTTTATACTTCAACATTCAGTTATATGCATTTTAAGAGCATTTATATTTTTAAATATTTTTAAAATATTTTCAAACATTTTTAACAACAACATTTTTAAAAGGTTCTCAAATATTTTTAACAACTGTATGTTTACATATTATGAGTAGGATTTACTATGTCACAATACTGGACAAGACCGTGTGTATACTTACTTGCCTTTTAATAAGTCCAGAGGGTGTTTTGAAAGAAACTCTTAAAGGAAGTAATTACTTATTGAGTGGACCCTCATAGCATCATCAGTATGTTGGGAGTAGCCCTCACCCATTGGCTGACTAACAATATGCTTGCCCCATGGACTGTATTTAAATGCACTGGTTTTAGTGAATGCCTTTACCTGAAGAAGTCTCACCACCAGGTGGGATGAAAAGTGCTTTGTGTTCACAGTTGTTTTATCTTCTACTTCAATATATATTCTGTATTTTTTATTATTTTTGCTTGTGCTATATTAAAGAAAAGAAACTACAGTACTTGGAGTGGACTTATATTCCGCAAGTGTCTTGGATTGTTGTTTGACCTTTACAAGCCTACCCCATAAAAGTCCCCGGGTATTGTGCCGCCCGACGTTAGTTCCCAGTGCCTCTACCAATTAGAGCCACTGGAGTGATCCTCGGGGTGAACTTTCTAGTTCCCATCCACTCATCAAGATTTCTCGTGAAGAGGGCCAGTGAGGAACTTTCTATTTCCCATCCACTCATCAAGATTTCTCTTGAAGATGGCAAGTGAGGTGCTCTGTTTGACATGTATGGGAAGTCTATTCCAGAGCATGGGCAGTCTTTGGGTTATGAGCCTGTCCCTCCTGCATGTTCTGTTGATTGTGCTAATGAGGATGATGTCTCTGGAGCATGTGGTGCAAAGGGATTGGGATTTCTTTAGCTGTAGCATTTCCAACAGCTCTGGTTCAGACATGGCTTTGTAAGTCAAGCAGAGATTGCCTCTTAGTAGATGATATGAGACAGAGAATAGCTGGAGTTTTCTGTCTGTCCATGTAGGACATGTGTTTAAGGCCTAGTATCCTCTTCATGAGGTACCTTTGTGGCCTTTTCAGCAGTTGCATGTATCTAGTGAGGTACATGCCAAATGAGGCATTATACTCTGACTGGTCTAATTAGGGAAGAGCAGAGAGAGATGATCTCTTTCATCGTGGATGCAAAACCCTTGGTAATGAGATGTGCCACATAGAAGGACTTTTTGACCACAGTGGCATTGTGGTGGTCGAAGGAGAGATTGCTGTCAACCTGTGTCCCAAGATCTCTTATAACGCCTTCAGTGTTCAGTGGGCTCCCATCGATGTGGTAATTAGTGGGAACTGAGTTTTTCCCAAAGGAGATGACAACGCATTTTTGGCATTAAGCTTAAGGCCATGGTTTCGACACCAGTCACTGGCCTCAGTGAGGCCTTTCTGTAGGATGTCTACATCACTCGGGGAGTTAATAATGGCTCCTAGCTTGCAGTCATCTGTGAACTTGGTCAACCAGAGTCCCTCTGTGCTGGCCTGGACTTCTGAGAAGTAGATGCCAAACAGGAGAGGACCCAGGACCGATCCCTGTGGGACTCCACTTGTGACTGGTCAGCAGTCTGACTTGCAGTCCACTACTTTCACACTGTAGGTTCTATCTGTGAGCCAATTTGCAACCCATCTAGTGATAAGGGGTTTGATGCCTAGTTTGGTGAGTTTATTAATAATTCCTGAGTGGGGAATGGTATCAAAGGCCTTGGTCAGATCGAGGCAGGCTGTATGAACTGCCTTGCCCTCATCCACAGCTCTGGTGACTGACTTAAAGAAGTCAACCAGGTTGAGCAGGCATGATCTACCTTTCACAAAACCAAATTGCATGGCATCTAGAGTTTGGAGAATCTCTTTATCTTTATTAATTAGGTCCATGATGATGCACTTCATAGCCTTACATATCAGACTCGTCAGGCTAATGGGGCGATAATTCCCAGGGTCTGTAGTCGCTCCCCCTTTATGGAGATGGATGACTGTAGCAGTGCGCCATTCGGTAGGTACAAAGCCTGAGGTGAGGCAGTGATTGAACAGAGCACACAGATGTGGTACCAGTTCACTTTGTAGTTCACGTAGAACACATCCAGGGATATTGTCGGGTCCCATAGAAGCTGAATTCTTGGCCTTGGACAATGCAGCTTTAACCTGTGCTGCAGAAATGCTGGGTGCCTGGCATTCTTCCAGTATTGTGATTAGTCCTGGGGGGGGGGGGGGGCGGGGTAAAGTTGGCACTGAATCTGTCGGCCAGTATGTTGGCAATATCTGTTGGCTCGGTATAGGAGGTACCATTGTGCAGTAACTCAGAGCAAACCTGGATATTGCCGTGGGGATTCTTGATATAACTATAGAAGGCTTTATGGTTTTTAGTGTCTGCCGCAATTCTGCCTTCATAGCTGGCTTTAGAGGTTTTGATGAGGGATCTCAACTTTTTGTTGAGGCTAATAAGGGAGTTTTTCCAGTCTTGGGACTTCACCTTTTTCTGCAACAGTTTCTTCCTTCTGTTGTATGGCAGGGGACCACCAGATTGGTTTCCTTTTTTTGGAGAAGAGTGTCTTGCTTCTGTTGGGTATGGCTAGTTCCATGCATTTATGTACATGTTCATACAGTGCATTGGTGTATGATTCGGCAGTCATGCATCTATTTTCCATTGACATGAGTGCCGTGAAGTTAGCCACCTCTGTTTTTAGGAGGCAAGAGTCAGCTTTGGAGAAGTTTTTCATGGTGGTTACCCTTGCGGGGGATGTGGATGAGATGTGGATTTCCATGGTGATTAGTTTGTGGTCGTATCTAACCAGGGAGGAATTGACTACTGGTATAGAGCAACAGTTGCCCATGTTTGTAATAACTACGTCAAGGATGTTGCTTCCTCTAGTGGGGGTAAGAATGAGCTGGTCCAGGGCATTGGAACTGATGAATTCCAGGAAGCACTGGCCCAATATATTGGTGCATGAGTAGTTTTCCCAGTTGTTGGAGGGGTAGTTGAAGTCACCTAGTATGAGAGTGTCGGGTTGGACCCTAATAGTTTCCACTTTACAAACCTTTAGGATCTATATCTCAGAACTTACCCGTAATCACCTCCTGACACAATATTACCTTAGATCTTGTTTCCCACCCATTTAGGATGGATGTAATTTGTTGTTCAGGCTCTCCTCAGCTACGTATGTATCGCTATTAAGCTTATTCCTATTTTTACACCCGTTTCCTCTATGTTAACTTAGATTTTTATAGTTCTTCATTCCCCTTACAAAAAAAAAAAAACTTTACTGTGACTTTTTCTCATTCCTTAGGCACCTGTTATATTTTTTTTTACTAGTGGTTTTTGTAGTATTTTCTTCTTACCATTGTTGGCATTGTTATTATTATTACTATTATTATTAATTTAGTATTAGGGAACTTCTTCACTACCATTGTTGGTAGCTCTGCTCTTGCCCCTATGCTGGGAGTTGTCCAGTTTCTTGTTCTACCCAGCCCCAGGACAGTCAGCTGTAGACTGAAGCAATCCAGTCTGATCCCAGAAAACAATCTTGTGGGTCACTCGTTACAGATTAGTCAGACTTGGGACCAGGGCTTCCTTCCTGAGACTACCCCCCCCCCCTTTTAGGCCCAGTCAGGCTGGCAGTTCCTATTTGCAGGGAATTCAGGGAATTCACTGAGGCATTTTCTACCAGAACTGTCATATGAGGGTGTGACAAAGGTGGTACTGCCAGCACAGCTAGCCAGAATTTTGTAAATAATTATGTCATTTGTGAATATCAAACTGGGTGGCACAGTGGTGCAGCGATTAACGTTGTCACCTCACAGCAAGAGGTTCTCTGGTTCGATTCTCGGCTGGGGTGCCTTCTGTGTGGAGTTTGCATGTTCTCCCTGTGTTTGCGTGGGTTTCCTCCGGGTACTCCGGTTTCCTCCCACATTCCAAAGACATGCATCTGGAGCATTTCTCCCCGGGCCTCCGCTGAAAACAGGCTCTGTGGAACCTAGTCGGACTTTCCCGGTCAACAAATGTTAAATAAATAAATGAATAAAATAAATAAATTTATATAAGATATTCATGTTACAAATTTATTAGAACTTTGTCATGTGTATATCAAACTGCTCTATACAGATGTTTGTAGTGAAAAGATATTTGTCAGTACTTGTGCTTAAAATGTATTTACAGTGTGCCCTGCTGGAAGAGAACAGAAATGTACATGCACTATTGTAACTGTTTAAATGTATATATTTTAACCGTGGAAACTGGAATATAGGAGGTTAACCTTTAGTCCAGCAAACTTTAGAAAAATATCTGAAATTAAATTACTTTATAGGCTAGGCCATAAAGATTTTTCAATGCAGCTAGAGACACAAAGTCTGTACTAGAAAGCTTTCTGTATTGTCTTTGGAGTGAACTAATTACTACTCTGAAAGCATGAAGGAATGCAATTGTTTTATGACTTACAGCATCTGCCAAAGTTCTGAGCATAAGCCAGTGTATGAGTATTTTTACAGGTAGTTGCTAAATACTGCCAGCTTCAGCAATGGGGGTTTTACCTGGGAACTAGAAGTCAGGTGACCAGAAATTGTAATTCTGCAAGCTATCCCAGCAGTAATATTTTAGATATTATTTTGAGAAGTCTCTCAGTGAAACAGAGCATTCTGTATTTTGTCTTGGGACATGACAACAAGGACCATTCACCACATCTACCTTGCTCTAATTAAGTAAGTTAACTAGGGACTTGTAATTCTCTTAGATATAGTCAGGAATATAGCGAAGCTTAGTTTATTTTTCTTTATTTATTTGAGACTGTCCTGCCATGTTGTTTTAAATATTTACTGTGGTTTTGAACTCTGATGTCAGTATGAATATATAATTCACCCCATTAAACACACTAGTCATAGGTGACTCTGTAGTCAGGCACACTGATGTCCCACTCACCAGGCTAGACAAGGAGAAGGTTACTGTCAGCTGCCTGTCTGGTGCCAGGATCTGCCACATAACCCACGCACTCAGGTCACACCACAACAAGTACAAATATGACTCTGTCATTGTCCATGTTGGTCTGAATGACCTGAGACTTACCTCCCTGGACTACATGAAAAGAGACATGGAAGAGCTCTCCAATCTTGTAGCCCAGTCAGGTATGATCCTAGCCCTGAGTAGCATTCTGTCATCGCCCAGAATGATACCTCAGTACAAGGACAAAATGATTGACTTCAATAATTGGCTAAGCTTCTGGTGTCATTCTAAGGGGATCCAATATCTGTATGCTTGGAATGACATGGTTGACAGACCATGATGCTTTGCCACAGATGACCTGCACCTGTCGCTCCTGGGATTCCAGATACTGGCTAAGGCTCTTGCTGCCCCTGTAGTGCCTTTTTTAGGCAGGGTTCAAATAACAAATTCACCACCATAACAGGAACAGGCAAGCAAAAGCTGAGGGTAATGCTCCTCAGTGCTAGAAGTCTAAATCTCAAAATGCACTCACTCAAGGCACTCTGTAAAATGGAGAACATCGATATCTGTGCAGTGACTGAGATCTGGTTCAAGGCTCAAGAGAGCACCCCTGCACTACCAGGCTATAACTCATATCACACTTTTCAGCCATGTAACCTGGTCTGAAACACCAAAGGCGGAGGTGTGTCTGTATTCATTAAGGGTATCCACACCTCCAGGCTAGTTGCTCAGCATAATGCATCCGAGGTTATCCACGTGCAACTAACTCTGGGCAAAACTGCAATCCAAATTGTAGCTTGCTACAGATCCCCCACCATGCCCCAGGATTCCCACTCCTCTTTTCTTGATGTACTGGAAAATATTAGGGTTCAACCAAACACCCTAATAATGGGTGACTTCAACTACCCCACCATTAACTGGAAAAACTACTTGTGTACCAACTCCTTAGCTCAGCGCTTTCTGGAATTCATAAACTCCAATGCCCTAGATCAACTTATCCACACCCCCACCTGGGGCAACAATATCCTAGACCTAGTCATTACCAACATGAGTGACCGGTGTTCCACACCTGAAGTCAGCTCCTCGTTGGTCCGATCCGACCATAAGCTTATCACCCTTGATATCCACATCCTGCCCCCACCCCCCATTAAGGAAACCACAGTAAAAAATTTCTCCAAAGTCAGCTTCACGCTTCTTAAGACAGAAGTGGTGAACTTCATGACACCCATTCAGATGGACAATACAATTACAACTGCTGAATCCTACACAAATGCACTCTATAAGCACTTAAATGAGTGCATGGATCATGCTATCCCAAACAGTACCAAGATGCTATCCTCCAAAAAAAGGAAGCCAGTCTGGTGGAGCCCTGCCATAAACAAACTGTACAACAGAAGGAAGAAACTGTTGCAAAAGAGAGCAAAATCCCATGAGTGGAGGAGCTCCCTGGTCAGCCTCAGTAAGAAGCTGAAATCCCTTATAAGATCCAACAAAGCTAGCTACGAAAACAAAATTGCCACTAAATCCAAGGACAACCACAAAGCATTCTATAGCAATGACAAGAATCTAGATGGCAACACCCAGATCTGCTCTGAGTTACAGCACAAAGGCACGAAAATTACAGAACCAGTGGATATTGCCAACTTCCTGGCAGATCGGTTCAGTGCTAACTTTACTCCCCTCTCACCTCCTAAAGGGCCCATATCTATACAGGAAGAATGCAGAGTCCCTGTAATCACAACTACGCAGGTAAAAGCTGCACTCTCTAAAGCCAAAAACACAGCATCCATGGGACTGGACCACATCCCAGGCTGCGTTTTACATGAACTTCAGAACGAACTGGCTCCCCACTTAAGCACCATGTTCAATAATAGCCTCGCATCAGGCTTTGTGCCCACTGAATGGCGCACAGCAACAGTTATCCCACTCCACAAAGGGGGAGCCACCACTGATCCCAGGAACTATCAACCTATTAGCCTGACAAGCCTGGTCTGCAAGGCCATGGAACGTATCATCATGGAACTCATAAATAAAGACATTGGTAACGTCCAAACTCTGGATCCCACCCAGTTCAGGTTTGTGAAAGGCAGATCATGCCTCCTGAACCTGATCAACTTCTTTGAGGCAGTCACCAAAGCCGTGGATGCGGGTAAGGTGGTTCACACAGCCTATCTTGACCTCGCCAAGGCTTTCGACACCATCCCCCATTCTGGAATTATAGCTAAACTCACTAAACTAGATATAAATCCATACATCACAAGATGGGTTGCCAACTGGCTCACTGACAGAACCCACACTGTAAAAGTTGCAGACTCCAAATCTGACCTCAAAGCAGTGACAAGTGGAGTACTACAGGGCTCCATCCTGGGACCTCTCCTGTTTGGTATCTACTTCTCTGAAGTACAGGCCAACACAGAAGGCCTCTGACTAATGAAGTTCGCAGATGACTGCAAACTAGGAGCCATAGTCAAGTCCCCAAATGATGTGGACATCCTACAGAAAGGCCTCACTGAGACAGATGCCTGGTGTCAGAGCCATGGCCTCAAGCTCAATGTCAAAAAGTGCAGTGTCATCCCCTTTGGTAAAAACTCTGTACCCATGAACTACAGCATAGGCAGCAATCTACTTAACACCGAATGCATGATAAGAGACCTTGGGACCCAGGTAGACAGCAGTCTCTCCTTTGATAGTCACATCGCCACAGTAGTCATGAAGTCCTTCTACGTGGCAGACCTCATCATAAAAGCGTTCTCATCCAGGAAAAAAGAGGTCATTGTTCCCCTCTACTCATCACTCATTAGACCCATTATAGAGTACAACGCCCCTTTTGGAATGTACCTCACAAGACATCTGCAGCAGCTGGAAAGGCCACAGAAGTACCTCACAAAGAGGATTACTGGCCTCAAACAAATGCCCTACACTGACTGCCTCAAAAAACTCCAGCTTTACTCCATAGCATATCGCCTACCCCGAGGTGATCTCTGCCTAACATATAAAGCTATGTCAAACCCCGAGCTGTTGGACATGCTACACCTAAAGAAATCCCAATCCCTCCGAGCTACACGCTCTAGGGACCTAAACCTTGTCACCACAATAAACAGGACATGCTGGAGGGTTAGATTCCTGTCCCAGAGACTTCCTATACTCTGGAACAAGCTACCCATCTATGTCAAGCAAAGTTCTTCATTAGCACTCTTCAAGAAAAACCTTGATGAGTGGATTGGAAATAGGAAATGCACCCCGGAGATCACTTCTGTGTCTCTGCTCGACAGTGGCACAGGAAAATAACTTTCTTGGGTGGCTTAAGCCATGGAACCTAGCTGGCTAGGCTTACGTAGGCCCTTGGGCTGATAGCCTAGTACCTACCTATGAACCTATAAATAACATATGAACAATATGTATATACACTTATACGTAATATACTTTTTGACATTCATTTTTACATTTTTTTGTAGTTTTTTAATGTACATATGATATTTTTAAGAATAAGCTTACATTTGTTCTACACATTGAGGTTTTTATTTAAAACGATTGTTTAAGTTAATATAAAAGTTTTTTAGCTAGACATATTTAATACATATTTATACTTTATATTTCACATTTTTAAAAGATTTTACTTGTTATATTTTATCAGTCATACATCTTTTTTTATAAAGAACAAGCTTTTTATATCCTATTTAATTACTTTGATTATTTATTCGAAATTATTGTTACATCATTTCCTGGTCAAATTGCTTTGTTCCTGTAGCTATAAATAGGTTTAGTATCATTGTATTCATTGAATCTGATGAAGTCCAGTTAAACTGGGTGAAAACGCTCATTCTGTTTTGTATTTTTGAATAAAGTAGAGTTTGTTGTTTCATTTGGGAGTATTTATGGTCTTCATCCATTAGCCCGGATCGCCTGTACTTTTGTGTTACTGTGAATATATACCTATTATTTTCTTGTTTGTTTTTTTTATTATTAATTATTAAATATATTTAAACCTTTCTTTGTGACTAATCTTTGTAGAGATATTTAAGTTTTGAGAGTACTTGCATATTTATGTGGTGACACTGTGTGGGCCACTCCTAACAGCCTTGCTCTTGGTCAAACTACCATTTCTGTTAATATTAATATTACACAGTAAAATTGGACACCCTTTGTTAAGGGCCTTAAAGTAGCTGATAAGGAGTGAGTGGTGGGCAGTGGTAACTACCTTATAGTCTGGGCAGAAGGGAGCATAGCTAGTAAACCTGTGCTCATCTTTCCCGTGTGTGTGTGTGTGTGTGTGTGTGTGTGTGTGTGTGTGTGTGTGTAAAACTCAAACCTCAAAGTGTGTGTGTGTCAGTAATTTGGCAGGGATACGAAGCACTGGTTGGACAGAGAAGGTGTTGGAGGTCTTGGCCTGGTCATTCAGCTGAGATCTCAATTCTACAGCTGTGCCAGTGAGAAGTCTCATTAAGGATCTGGAGAAAGAGTGAGAAACCAGCCCCAGACTGATTGTGGTCTGTGTGTGCTCTTAAGGGAAATTGCACTTGATTCAGGCAGCTGCATCTGGGAAATACTGTGTGTGTATCTGTTATCCTCCCAGTGAATGTCCCCTCACAGGTGCCAGTGGTGAGGATTGAGGCTCCTTCATTACTGGTCCAGTGGTGGGTCATCACAGAGGGGTTAAACATCAAGTAGATGTTTGATACCTGGTGGAATCTTGTGGCGCAACTGCAGGATTACATCCTTAGAAAGTGTGATCTGAAGCCAGCAGATGTTCAAGAACAGACCTCTTTCCAATATTTGCTTTCTACAGCAGGTGTATTATTAAGTGCCTGTTTCCAACAGCCTCTCTACATCAAACATGTGCAGACCTAAGTGATACACTGCAACTCTCCACCCCTTCCCATTCATATTGAAGAATACATTTTCACTTGTACTCAGTATTCTATGAGGAATCCGATAACCCTGAAGCTACTGTCTTGAGACAGACAAGGATAATGAAGTCAACCCTTTCCAATTCATCTCTACATGACTCTTCATTTGGAGGGACCCTAACACTCATGAGGAGCTCTATCTCTCTCCCTCTGTCTGACTAGTCACAGCTGACTCCTAGAGTGACCCCCTGAGACAGCCAGTATGTGTAATTTACAAGGTTGGAGGGGGCGATGGAACAGGCTGTTCTAAAGCTCCTGTCCCATCCATCAGAAACTCTTTCTGAAGTTTGTGCAGAAGAGATCTGAAGACTCTTGAGTTATCCCACTGTGGATCACCTAGAGATGTAATCTCTGTTCTGTAGCCTGGAGGAACCCTGACTCAGCATTTGGGGAGTAGGACTAGGATCTTATTTATGTGTACATTTGTTCGCTGGCTAGGTTCATTTGTCTGAGTACCATTTTCAGGCACAGCCGAGGCCGATAGGCAACATAAAGCATTTACAAAGACTTAAAAATGCCTAGTACTGTAAAGTTGTAATTAGAGACAATAATGGAAAACAGATTCAGAATTAAACAATACTGGAGGTACTGGACAGAAAGAACAAATTATGTATAAGTTTGTAAAAAACACACCATGTAAATAATTCAAAAAACGTATAATAGTGAAAAGTTATACAGCTGTAGTAACAAAATAATGAGACTTGAAATTATGTGGAAGCAAGAAGAGAGACTATAAAATATAAAGAGGGGCTAAGAAAAATAAATGCATAAAGTGGTTAGAGTGAAATATGGTAAGGTCACTGGGAGGTTATTATAAATTGGTAGAATTCCTCTCGTATCTTTATAACTAAGGAGTTGAATGCTGTCCAGTGTTGGCCATTCCTGCATTTGGAGAGGACCCAACACATCATGGTCTTGTCTGTTGATGGAGAGGCTCAGACTTCACTACACCATCTTAATCTGATGCCTGCTATACCCCTTACAGGGCCATGTACGTAACCGAGGATGCAGGAGCTGCATCAAACTGTGAGGTGTCCATGACTTCATTCTGTCCATGCTTTCATGGACCTTCTTCAGGTGTTAGATGCTTGTTACTGGGCTGCAATGTGGACAGTCTCTACTAGTCTTCTAGATAGAGACTCCTCCTTTTTTTCAGTTGAGCACATGACAACTTCTATTCTGATGATGACTGGGAGCTCAAATTGGCTTTTACACAGTGTAAGGCTCTATGTCAACCATGTGGACCTGGGAGCAGTCTTCATGGCCCTAAAGGTCTTGGAGACATAAGTTGCTTCTGGGTTTTTACTCCTCTCTTTAGCAAACCAAGCAATCGGGGGTTATCCAAATAACCAAGAAGTCACAGCAGCATACTTTCTTTGCAGGAAGGTGATGCTTATCTGGCAAGGCACTATTAATAGGGCATCACTCTCTTCATCTCTCTCTCTTTCTCTCTCTCTCTTAGCAGTTTACTTTCCTAAGGAAACAAACAAGCTGGCTGATTCTTCAATGGTCTTATCTGGTTCAAATATTCCAGACGTGGAGCAGTATGGAGATTTACATAGTCTTCACTCAGGAGGATATGATCTGTCCACTGTTCTCCTTAATGAAGTAGAGTAAGGGGAATGTTGTAGTGGAAGTATTATGCATTCCTGTCTACCTGCTGACTGTGTGCCTCATCAAAGAGTTTACAAAAGAAAGTCCAAACCTCATTCATGTTTGTGCTTAATGGCTAAGAAGAGGATTGGTTCTTGCAGGCAGGCTTGTCTCTGGTCATACAGGAAACATTTTAGTCCTAGCCATGGATGTCCCTTATGGTTGGGTTCACAACAGACACTGTATCAGGGCCTGTCTCCTGGTGCATACCCGCCATCCTTCTGGAATTGACAGATGAGGAGTTAGAGATTATTCATGCTGCTTTGAAGCTTTCCATTTAGTAGGCCTATGCCTGTAGGTGGGACTACTTCTGCAGTTGTGTGGAATGGCATTCCTAACAGCTCAGGTCAGTCAACTTGCAGGTAGTCTTCATTTCCAGACACCTGTATAGCATGTACCTGAACTATTCCAAGGTAAAGGTGCATATGCCGGCAATAAATGGAGAACACTGGACTGAGTGTTACTCACGTCTATGAATACAAACGTGAGTTATGCTCAGTCTGGCATTCTCCGCTATCACCTGCACTGGTATGGTAAACAAGCATATACTAAGTGCAGGGCATTGACTGAAATACAAAGCTTTGCAAAACAATTACTGTACTAAGTAGAGCAGCTGCTTGCTCTGAAGCATACCTCTCAACCTCGTAGTGCAAGAAATCTGGACAAAGCCTAAAATAATGGGGTGACAAAGGCCCCAAAATAGGGACAGATTTTAAATACTGATGTTATAAACTTTGAAAGTTGTTGAAATAACAGGATTTGTGTTGCATATGTTTTCTGAACTAGTTTGAAACTCAAATGTATGTCATTTTATGAAGAGCAGACCAAAAATATGAGGCAGAAATCTGGACATTATGAGAAAATCTGGACAGTTGAGACATACTCTGAAGTATGTCATCCATGTTTTTTTTTGTTTTGTTTCTTTAATTGTTGAGCCACTTAGTACAGGACAATGCTAATCCCAGTGGATTTACTGAAAAGGGCAGTATGGAACATTTGCATAATGTAATATGAGTACCCAGTGTACTTTGCAACATCTTTATTATTAATGCTCGCCAGTAGTAGCATCGGAAATGTGTGAAGTGAGTGGGATATGAAAAGAAACTTGACAGAATTAGGGTTCTCTCTTTTCGATACCTGTCAAACCTCTCAAGACATCTGGATATAGCCAAAAGTAATGGGGGTGAGACAAAGACCGAAAAAGAGAGAGATTTTAAATATTGCTCCTATAAGCTTAGAAAGATGATGAAATAAAAAGTTTGCCAATAATGGAGAATGCTGGACTGAAATACTGACTTTGTGATAGTGATTTAAAATGTTATGACAGTGGCGCGCATGTGTACAACTACGCTTCAGCGCTAACACTTCAATCATCATACAAAGACTATTTCAGTCCTTATCGCTCATATGTCAACTGTTTCTGAACATCATGACATTGATGGAAGGACTATGGGTCAACAAAAGCTGATACTGACCAGATCCTTAAAGAATTACTTTAAATCCTTCCTCCTCACTAAAATATTCCTTCCCTCAGTGGGATTTGAACTTTATAGTTTGCAGGCTTGTGTCTGCTCCATTTGAGCCTGTGATCTCATTGACATTGAAGTTAATTTCTTAGAAAATGGTGATTCTTCGATTTTATTTATTTTTTTGCCATATTGTGTGGTGGAGAAGATCCTCCAAAGGAGACATCAAAACAGATCAGCAGATGGAATGTGGCTAGTGAGAAAAAGCAGCCCTGTGAAATGCTCATCTTAAATGTAGATTACCAACTCTCGTATAATTTTGGAGCTCATTACACAGGGAGGATATCTCAGCCCTGCTGGTATCTCCATAGAAGCCAGAATGTGGCAGCTGTGACCACTAGATGGCACCAGAAATGCCAGTATCAATCAGGCCAGTCAAGGAAATGGTACATTTCTAGTCACTAAAACAATCGGCTTGTTTCATCTGTAGTAGCAGGTAGGCACAATTTGAACACTCCAAAGAGGCACCATTCCAGTGGGATATAAGCAGCTCTCATGTGTCGCTTAAGCTTGTGTCTGGATTCAAGAGATGTTATCTAATTCTGAATAATGGAAAGGAAGAGAAACGTTACCAGGCATAGAAAGATTTGCCCTATGTCAGTTTTCATAAAGAGTATGCTAGCTGTGCAGAGGCCAGTTGTTAAATCTTGTACAAAATGTGCTCTTCTCTGTTGCATGAATATCATTTCAGAAGGTGTTTCCTTCCTTAAAAACAGCATCTTTACATCTGTTGGTCAGCTACGCTAGAATGCATTTCTATCTTATTAAAGTCTAGTACATATTCTATGTGGTATGTCTTATGCACTTATCTCCTAGTCCTCCATTTAAAAAAAGCATTAAAGAGTCATTCCCTCAGAAAAGGCAGTGTAACCAGACATTTTGTAGTAAACTTTGCCTGTAACAGACATCTTTTTGTTTTGTTTGGTTGGTGGAACTTTTTCCATGTTATGGAAATTACCCCATTGCAGTGATATTTATCTTCTTCTTCTTAAAACAAATCTTGACATCTTTATACTTATAAGGTAACTACCCGAGTCATTCCTTTTAGTTTGTAAATGTTAGAACTGTGAATTCGCTGGAGTACGCATTAAATATATTGCAGTATTTTGCAAATGTTGCTAGAAGCAGTTTTGTGTTTAAATTACATAACCTGAATATTTAATTATATTTTATTATTTATAATATTTCAGTCTCACTATAGTAAACAATGAGGAAACAGTTCTGGAGTGGAAGATTTGACTCGTAAAATGCAAATTTTTTTTTTAAAACAACAAAAGAAAAATGCACACGTTTGTCTTTACTGTTGGCTTTTGTGCTTATCTGCTGAAAAACTTTCCAAAATTTACTTTTTTTATGAAGGATCTAAGCAAGAGGTATACTGGCATTCGGAAAGTAGAAGGGGATGGCAACTGCTTTTACAGAGCACTGGGATTTGCTTACCTTGAGTCCATTACTGGGCATAAACAAGAAATTAAAAAGTAAGTATACTATTAGTTTTATGTTTATTTATAGTAAAATGCCTGTTCTATTCATATAAAAATCCAAGTTGACATGCTATAGGCAGAGTCTTACTATGTAGAAATGAAATCTACTCATATTTGTTTATTTTTATTTAGCAGGTGCATGCACTGGACCACTGGAACCCATTTTCACCCTTGACTTTTTCACAAAATAAAGAAGTGACCATAAAAAAGACAATGGTAGCAACAGAGGTGTACACTACACACACTCACTGCTTACACTGAACAGTATAGTGTAATATAACAAATAGAATAAAACATGATTAATAAAGGAGCATATTCACTGTCGTATAAATTAAAGCAGGGAATGAAGTAAGAATAGTTAGGTGACAGATCCCTTGCATTTATATTGCTGCTTAAGTTATAGCTAGCTAGCTGCAACTGTTGTATTATTCCTGCAGATGCAGAAACCTTACCTTAAGTGTATATTTGAACAGTCCTCCTGGGTCCATCTCATTTGCTCACTTAACTGAGTACAGTGAGATCATATTCTGTGTACTTTATTTTGCTTTTGCTTGCCTCTTCTTAAAAGTACTCAATTTTATTTATTCTGCTGCATTTATTACTGCTTGGTAGTAGCCTGATTAAATTGTAACCATTATTCTAAGCATTTTGGTTTAAGCACTTGGGCTTCATACCAGTTGTTTTACATTAAGAAGGTTTGTGGTCTGCACTGTTGTGGCAGGACAGGTAGCGTACAGCCTTCTAAGCTGGGAATTGCTGATTGAAGGCTCAGTGTCTGCTATTCTAAAAGTGCATTAGCTCTGGTTTAAGCACTTGGGCTTCAGGCCAGTTATTCTACATTAAGAAGGTTTGTGGTCTGCATTCTTGTGGGAGGAGAGGCTGGATTCTTCCCTTCTGAGCTGGGAATTTCTGGTCACAGGCTTATTGTGCCTGCTTATTTGAACTGTTTCTTTCTGAAATTGGTGTGGCTTGTTGCTGTAGCATAAATCAGATTCAGGCCTGCTGAATCTAGCTTTCTTTGTATAACATTTGCACTGATCCAGGCCATCTTTCTTGGAGAAGTTTCCCCTGCACCCTAATGGCATGAGTGTGCAATTAGAACTTGTCTGATTGAAGACTGCTGGAACGGGGCTCAGTTTTGAGCTTTTTTCTGATTAATTGGGTAACTTGTTTAAATCAGTTTGTTGGTTTTCTATTGTTTTATATATATATATATATATATATATATATATACATAGATAGATTGTAAAATATGAACAGTCAAAGCATGTGTTTGAGGGAATTGAGTATGTGACAGGACAGCCTGTATGTATTAAAACATATTGTTTACTATGAACTTTGAGTGAACTCTGAGCAACGAGAAAATGCTTAAAAGCAAGAATCTGCCTGAAAGCAGGAAATGTGCTTTATATGGAAATACATCTGATTTTCCTTCTTTTGCCTAGAGATATGATGATGTGATTTGTCTTATGTTTACGGGTAAACCTTTGATTGGTTAATTGCCCTGTATAATGGTCTAATTGGTTCATTTCTCTATTTTTGTATTGTCAGCAATATCACCAGTATATAAGCTTGTTTATTCCTTTGTTCTGGGAGTCTCCCTGGTGCTTTCCATGAGGCTCCCGCACGTGTGTACTGTAGTTAATAAAAGCCACTGAAAGAGAGAAAGAACTGTATCTGTCTTCATTTAAGAAATATTATGAAACGCAACAATTGGTGCCATTTACTCGGATCTGAATTGGGAACAAGCTGCAGCAGTGAGAAAGTGAAAGAAATATTCCTAATAAGGGCCCATAACAGATTTTTCTGTTTTTGCAGTGTTTTCTTAAAGATTTGAAAAATTTTTGTGCAGAAAAAGATATAATTTCTCTCATTCAGTTGTTTTAAGGTAAGTGGCATGCATTTTTTCTCTGCTTTTAAATGTGCAGTATGAGAGTGGGGTAATACGGAAATACTGACGTCTGCTTTTAAATGTGCAGTATGAGAGTGGGGTAATATGAAAATACTGGCATCATAAGTATGAAAGGAGGAATGAAAAGGGGTAAAAAGATGTTTATATAATGCCTTGGCTAAACCTGTGTTAAACAAGTATAGCTTATTGTGTGAAAATGAGAGTGAGTGCGGGAAAAATAAATGAGCCAGAAAGAGGTACACCAGCTGGTTATATGTTTTATCGGGTGTCCCGGGAAGTTGTATGTATTTAAACCAGTGGATCGCCCTAACTAAAAATGATGGTAATCTTGCCTTTCCTGAAAACGGTAGTTTTAATAAAGATGTATTCATTAATTTACAAAAGAGGTTAAAAAAGAAAGTAAGATTACCAGGGATGTGCTGGGCAGCATTTAATGATTGGATGTGCGAAGCCAAAGAAAGGGAAAAGGATTCGGTCGTTAGTAGTCTTAAAGATAATCAAAAGAAACTAAAAGAGCAGATAAAGGAACTGTGAACATACTGCGACTAATCTAGATGTAGCAAACGGGAAACGTTTAAAGGAACCGCCCTTTAAAGGTTTATATCCTGTACAAGAACTAAATAAATTACAAATAACTGAATCGTCTGAAGATGATAACCCCTGGTTTCCCATACCCCCTACAGCTCCTCCACCATTATACCAGCCCTCACAAGTTCAGGACGCAGCAATAAGCTGTACAACAGCGGGCAGGGGTCGGTGGGAAAAGAACACACCGCACTCGAGTCTGGAAGTGGAATTCAGGTATTGGACAGTCAATCCAGTAGACAGCTCAGAGAGCAACCTGAGCAAATAGAACCCTCTAGTAAGCCATCACCTAGACTAACCCGTTCAAAAACAAAAAAAAAGACATAAGAAAAAGGCACAAATGCTTTTGACCCTAGCCTAGCCAGTCGAAGAAATATTATGATAAGAAAGCCGTATATTTACATAAGGGTAAGATTTACAAACAATGTGCAATTCTAATTGAAGGCAACAATGATTACAGTGGACCAGATAAATCTAATCCAGACTCTGATTCTGAATCAGGCACCAGCCCATCAGATAAAGAAAAAATATTTCCGTTAAGAGAAGTCCCAAATCCAGCCCATGCTAGAGATGCAGGGCAACCGGCCACAGTAGTAGTAGTGCCTAGGGCGTGGTCAGCAGTTGATTTTCAAGCCATTACCAAATCACTTCCGCCTATTCGCAATAACCCAGCAAAGTTTCAACGAGTACTGGCAGGACATATCTGCTTGCAAAATCCTACCATAGAAGAGGTTAGAGCTGTCCTACAGTAAGCTGTACAAGCCGATCTTATGAAACGTATCTGGGATCATGCTAATGTTCCTACACCAATACCAAAACACAACACGCAAGGGAAAATGGATTTGAAACGATTAGACAATGTGTAGTTGATTCTATTACTGTAATTGTACCACCTACCCCCAATTGGTCAAAAATCAAATCAGTCATACAGAAAGAGGATGAGCCTATAGACGAATACTTACATCGACTCACTGATGCATTTGAGGCATATTCTAGGTACCCTGAACCCACTAAAGGACCAGCACAAAGCGGACTGTCAGCTGCCTTTGTGGATGGGCTACGCCCTCAAGTAAGGGACAAATTAAAAGAAGTGTGTTTAAATTGGCCTAGTTTAGGCCTGCATGAGTTAGTCCAACAGGTACAATACCTCTCTGACCATTTAGCTAAAGAGCAGAAGAATTTACAGGAGAAAGTAGTAAAAGCACAAATACAAATGTGTAATGTTTTTGGTCAACGGGGTAGAGGACGAGGACGGGGAAGAGGAAGGGGTGGACGCCAAGGACCCGGGAATCAGAACAGACAAAATTGGCAGAGCACATAGTCAGCTCCACCCAAAAATTCTAGTATGGAATGTTTCAACTGTGCCCAATCCAGCCATTGGAAAAATGAATGCCCATATTTGGCTGAGCAACCAGCACCGTACACTGATACGACACAACAATGGAATTCTACTTGGACATCGTCCAATCGGCAGCAGCCTCAATGAATGTTCCCTGAACAGAAGCAACAGCAATTGTGTCCTTTCATTCCTGTGAATCAGAATGGACCGCATGTAATGTTACTAGTTAAGAATAAACCCTACCCATTTTTAATCGATACCGGAGCAACTAAATCTATGTTAACTGGCAAAGCAGCCATGACTGTTCCCCTCTCTGACAAAATAACTAGAGGAGTGGGCGTCTCTGGTATACCTATCGAATACTCTGAAACTATTCCAGTCCCAGTTACCTTGGGACCCCTACAGGATAATCATGCATTCCTAGTAGGACCTTCGGCACCGTTAAATCTTTTGGGGAGAGATTTGCTTTGCAAAATGGGGGCTACCATTTTTTGCACAGCAGATGGAGTCTATCTCCAAGTACCTTCAGACCAACAAGATAGTACCTTAGCAGCCCTGGACGACTCAGCCATTTTACACACTATGTGTACCCAGCCACATTCTGGCAGAGATGCATGTTTACATTCCCTACCCCTCTCACTTGTGGACTACTCATGACAATAATGTTGGATTTTTGACCTCAGCTACTCCTGTTAAAATAACCCTACAACTGGGAGCAAAGTTACCACGAGTGCCTCAATACTCTTTGATGAATGAGGCTATCACTGGTATTGCCCCTGTTATTTCTGCATTAGAACGACAAGGGATCATAGTACCTACCATAAGTCCATGTAATACCTCAATATTGCAGGTGAAGACACCCGGAAAACAAGTTTATAGATTTGTTCAAGACTTGCAGGAAGTTAATAAAGCTGTTTTACCCGTCTTCCTGATTGTACCAAACCCAGCTACTATTCATAGGTTCATAGGTTCATACTAGGCTATCTGCCCAAGGGCATTTATAAGCCTAGCCCATAGTTATGTGGCTTTCGCCACCCCTTTAGTTTGAATAAAAACTATGCCTATTATTTTTCTGTGCCTCTGTCAAGCAGTGACACTGAAGTAATCCCTGGGGTATATCTGCGATCTCCCATCCATTGGTCAAGATTCCTCTTGAACAAGGCCAGCGAGGTGCTCTGCCTCACATGTACCGGGATTTTGTTCCACAGCATAGGGAGTCTCTGGGTGATGAATCTGTCCCTCCAGCACGTTCTATTTATAACCGTGTCAAGGTTTAAGTCTCCCGCCCTTGTGGTTCTGAGGGATCTAGATTTTTTGAGGTGAAGCCTCAAAAATTCTTCTAAGCTGTATCCCACCTAACACACAATGTTTCACGGTGATGGATATCTCATCAGCTTTTTTCTCTTATTCCAGTACATCCTGATAGTCAGTATTTATTTGCATTTAAATATAAGGGCCAACAGTATACTTGGACCCGATTGCCTCAAGGATATGTAGAATCCCCAACCTTATTCTCTAGAGAGATACACAGACAGTTAGGATCTCCAACTACTGTCACGTTCTATTCTAGTTCAATATGTGGACGATATCCTGATAGCTTCACCGGACTGTGATTCATGTAGGGAAGATTCCCTTTTGGTGTTTATTTTTTAGCTGCACGCGGATTCAAAGTAAATAAATCCAAATTACAATTTTGTTAGGACAAAGTGCAATATTTGGGACATATCATCTCAATGGGTTCTCAACAAATGCTCCCGAATTGCATAATCTCTATTCAAAAAAACCCACGACCTGTAACACAGAGACAACTTCGAGGATTCCTAGGCCTAGAGGGATATTGTAGACAATGGGTACCTAATTTTTCAGAACTTTCAGCTCCACTATTACAACTTTTAAAGAAAGAAATAACCGACCCTTTATCTTGGATGTCACACCACGAGGATGCTTTTCAGGCTATAAAGACAGCCTTAGTAAATCCTCCAGCTCTAAGATTGCCTGATTATTCAAAACCATTTATTTTCTTTTGCTGTGAACAAAACAAAACTGCCTTGGGTCTCTTGGCCCAGCAATGCACTGGAGGCTACTGGCCTATTGCTTATTAAAGCACTCAGCTAGATCCAGTCGCCTCTAGTTACCCAGCTTGCTTGCGAGCAGTGGCAGCTGCTGCTATTTTGATTGATATGGCAGCCCCACTGATGCTGGGACACCAAACAATTTTAGCAGTCCCGCATGCAGTTCAGGCATTACTTTTAAAAACCAAAACACAGTATCTCTCCAATGCATGTCTTACTAAATACGAATTGAGATTAATAAATAATCCCTCCCTGCAAGTAATACACTGCCCACCATTGAACCCTGCCTCTTTAATACCGACATCGGATGAGGGCGAACCACACGATTATGTGCTTGTAGTTAAAACTGCTCTTTCTCCTAGCTAGCATTTGTATGATACTCCTTTGCAAAATCCGGATTTGATTCTTTTTGTTGATGGATCCTGTTTACAAACAAACTCATGAGAATTCCAAGCAGCTTGGTCAGTCTGTACACTGACTGAAGTTTTAAAATCAGCACGATTACCCCCAGGAACTTCCACACAGGCTGTGGAACTGGTAGCCCTATTGCATGCATGCAAAATAGCTAAGGACAAGTCTGTCACTATATATATTGACTCTTGCTATGCCCATGGGGTTGTTCATGATTTTGGTATCCTATGGAAAGAACACGGATTTTTAACTTCCTCTGGGTCTCCCGTTAAAAATCATTTTTATATAAATAACCTATTACAACATTTATTGCTACCATCTCAAATTGCTGTTGTAAAATGTGCAGCCCATCAATCCAATGACTCTTTTGAAACCAAAGGCAATAACTTTGCTGACTGGGCTGCAAAACAGGCTGCTCTTTCACAAACTGTTTAGGGACAATTTTTGCAGCCTCTACAGTCAATAGCTACTTTTGATACTACAGTGTTAAAAGCATTACAAACTGAAACTCCGAAATCAAAAAGAAAATCATGGCTGGCTCAAGGTTATTTTAAATGCTCTGATCTCATTTGGCAACATTCAGATGGCAGACTGGTCTGCCCAAAGTCCATGTTAAATTCTCTTATTAAAGCATATCACTTGCCAGCTCATGTTGGGGTACAAGCATTAATAAAACAAATCCAAAAGGATTAGTTTGCCCCGGGTTTTTCTGCTTCTGTACAACATTTCTTGAGCACATGCTCCACTTGTTTACAGTACAACATTTCAAAGGGCACCATGGCTGCCACACAACCCATACCTCAACCATTGGGACCATTCTGCGCTTTGCAGTGGGATTTTATTGAACTTCCACCTTGTACTCGTTTTAAGTATATTTTAACTGTTGTTGATGTTTTTTCTGGGTAGTTAGAAGCCTACCCATGTGCTAAAAATGATGCTATTTCTGTTGCTAAGAAACTTTGTTATGATTTAATACCTCGTTTTGGTGTTCCCTGTCAAATATTTTAGAATCGTGGAACACACTTTAATGCTCAATTAATTGATTCACTTTGTAAAATGTTAGGCATCACTCTCAAGTTTCATTGTCCCTGTAGACCACAAGCATCCGGCCTTATCAAATGCATGAATCAGACACTCAAAACAAGACTGGCTAAAATTAGTACTGAAATGGGCCTAACTTGGGTACAGGCACTACCTCTAGCCTTGCTCTCTATGAGAGCTCAAGTACATCCTACTAAAGGTCTTTCTCCTCACAAAATCCTCATGGGCTGCCCTATGCAAATGCCCATGACTCCACCACTGCCCTTTTCTGAATATGATGAATTTGATCATAATATTCTCTTGCGTTGCACTTCTCTTGTTTCTTTTTTACAGTTTCATCATCGACAGGTAGAAGCAGCTCAGCAAACTCCCGATCCTTTCTTGTCCTCTGCACTACAACCAGGAGACTGGGTATATGTCAAGTCATTTTCTCGAAAAACAGCTCTTCAACCACGCTGAAAGGGTCCATTCCTGGTTCTACTGACCACTTCTTCAGCAGTTCGGCTATATCACATGTCAAGAAGGTAATTCCGTCTGAAGATCAGCAACCTCTACCTTTTGCTACTCCAGATTCTCCACCTATTGCTACTTGCACTCGCAGTCATACTGTACCAGTGCCTGAAAATGACTGATACAATTATACAAACTCCTCGGGCACAACCGACATTTCCACAACAATGTTGTACAACAATTTTGGTGATTATTCTTGTTGTTTTGCTATTTTTACTGTGGCCATTTCTATTTCCTGCTTCCTTCACGACTCATACCAAACAAGCTGTATGGCATCCACCTTTCATCACTTATCAAGCAATCAGTACAAATATGCATCATCCCTCAACGTCTCAGACTGTTGGGTTTGCACAGCTATTCCTACTGTTCATGGGGGATTGATGCTAAATATAGTCCCTTTAGGAATTAAAGAAACCTGGACAAATTTGATCTACGATGCATCAAATGTCATTTCAAAAGACAAAATAGCATTACAGTTGTTCCTCCGTCAAAATGGAACTGTGTGTTTTCAAAAACTTGGTAAAACCAGAGTCTGGTGGAGCCATTGTAACAAAACAGTGGTATATAACTGCACTATGGACAGTTTGGGCTGTGTAATGGACTTTTCACCTGTAAAAAGAATTGTTAAGGACTCTATAGCTAACTTTTCCCAGAAAATAGAAACTGTTTATTTGAAGATATTTCAAGGACTACAGGATGCCGGGGATCGTTTTAAGCCTATCAACATCACCATTAAAGTAGAGAATTGTTGATGTTCTTCGTTTTCCATTGCTGCAGTCCTTACTATTGGGTATAGTCCGCGTCCAGTCGGCCCGAATACCAGAGTATAAGGCTGACGTCGGTCAGGGCGCATTAGACTGACGTCAGTACGTCAGGGTACTAATGCGCATGACCGACGTCATATCCTCAGTCTTTTTTGCCGCATGGTCCGATGCAGAAGCAGTTTTGCGAGTGCAGGTTGGCGTTCTGAAATATTTCCGAAACCGGAGTTTCAGACCGAAACAGAGTTGGCTAAGTACCCGCTAGAACATTTTGGTTTTTTCTTGCCTCAGTATTTTACCGGATGTCAGAAAAAGTGAATAACTGTATTTCTTGTGGGAAACAGATACCTCATAGGGATTACCATACCTTGTGTATACCTTGTTTAGGGCCTGAGCACGACGTTGTTGGTTGCCGCTCTTGTGCTAGGTTTAACAAACGCACTATTAAGAGGAGGTTAGACTGTGCCAGGTTAGTGTTTGGGAAGCATTGCAATTATACAATGCCGTCGGATGCTCCGACGCCCGCCTGCCCAAGAAGCGCAAGGACAAAACAGTGAAGCCTAGGGTTGATGAACCGCAGTCCCGGACGCCGGTTCTTTAGAAGGCTCAGTGGAGCCAGAGGTTTTGCCAGGAGTTTCCATGGAGTCTCAGTCAGAAACTTTACTGTTACAGGATGTGCCTTCTCAGGAGGTAGGCCAGGCTGAGGGGCTTCTCAGGTAACTGTTCTTCCCTCTCTTCCCAAGGTAGTTAGAGCCTCTCCTTCTGTTGCCAAAACTTCTTTGAGAGGTAGGCCTAGTTCAGCTTCAGTGGGGCTTCTCCTAGCATTTCGGGTTCTGTACCTAAGAAACATATGCTTAAAATGGCAGAAGATTTGATTACTATGATTAGAGGTTCTATGCCCCGCCTGATAAGAGGCCTAGGGTGGAACCGAGTTTGATAGTTTTGAACAGTGTTCAGAGGCTTCAGAGTCTTCTGGAAGACTTGCAGGAGTATCCTACTTATTCTGATTCTGATGTGGATGATTCCACTCCTACAGCTTCTCCTCCTGAGGATTTCTCATTTTCAGAGACTCTGCATTCCATGAGGGAGCACTTTAAATGGGAAGGCCAGGATTACTCTGATTCCAGGAAAAGGCTTAGGGAATTCTTGTTTTGCCCCAGCATAGGCCCTTAGCTATTCCTCCTGTGTTGAATGTGGTGGAAGATGTTTTGCAGAGGCTTCCTGAATCCTGACTCTTTGCCTCCTGCTCCTGTTAAGCCTGATAGGTATTATAGGGTGCCCGAAGCTCATAAGTATTTGTTTAAGAGTCCTAGGGCGGACCCAGAAACTATTTCTCAAGGGCCTAAAGGTGTTAAGGCTTCTGTGGTTATAAATCCTGTTCCCACTGATAAAGAGGCAAGGGCCTTGGATAGGTGGGGAAAGAAAGTGTATACTTCTTCCACTCTAGCCATGAGAGCGTTGAATTGTCAGTTTCACATGCTAAAATATCAGAATTATCTCCTTTCACAATTAAAATCTAAGGTGGATGCTTTGGCGGAAGGTATTGAGTGTAAAGAGTTGCTGGACTTGGTTCATGTGTCTGAGCAAGTGGGTAAGCATTCTTTGCAATGTGGTTTTGATGCTGTACAGGCCTCCTCGAGGGTGGCTGCTACTAGTTCTGTTCTTCGCAGGCATGCCTGGTTGAAGGATCAGAATTTAGCTGAGCATGTTAAGACAAGGATTTTGGATGCTCCTTTACAGTCTGATGTGTTGTTTGGATCGCCTGTGGAAGCAGTTTTAAAGAAAATGGAGGACAAAGCTAAGTCTATGCAAACTGTTAAAGATTTTTGCAGGTGCAGCCACCGAAGTTTAGTAGAAATTGGCCTGCTAAGGGGTGGACATATCCTGCTTATGATTCCCAGTCTAGGGGTAGGTCTAGACGTGGTAGGGGCAGGGCTCAAGGTTCTTTTAGGCCTAGAACAGGGAGTTCACCTGCTCAGACTTCTGGTGAGGGCAGGGTCAGTCCTTTCGTAAACAGACCCAATGACCTGTCTTTTCAGCTGCCAGTAGATTCTCGCCTGGCAGCTCCTTTGGGAGGAAGACTGTCTCTTTTCAAAGAAAATTGGGATTTAATTACTCAAGACAAATGGGTGTTGGATATCATTCACCACGGTTACAGATTTTATTTCCATACAATGCCCCTTTCAAAGGCATGCCAGACGTTCCTCCTCCACAAAGAAAGGAGGCTCACAAGCAAGTTTCTCAGTTACTCCAGATGGGGCCATTCAGCCAGTCCCTGTATCAGAAAGGGGCCTAGGATTTTATTCTCGCCTGTTCCTAGTACCAAAGAAGGGGAACACGTGGAGACCAATTTTGGATTTATCTCTCCTCAACACTTTTCTGGACATTCCCAAGTTCAAGATGTTGACGTTACAACAGCTTTTACCTCTGCTGGGCAAAGATCACTGGATGGTAACTTTAGATCTCAAGGAAGCTTACCTTCATGTGCCTATAAGGCTAAGTTGCAGGAAGTATCTGCGGTTTCGAGCTGGAAATTCTCATTATCAGTTCTCTGCATTGCCCTTTGGCTTATCTACTGCGCCCAGAGTATTCACAAAGGTTCTGGCTCCAGTGATAGCTTACTTCAGGCTTCAAGGAATTCAAATCTATCCTTACTTGGACGACTGCCTGATTCTGGCTCAAGAAAAGGAAGACCTTCTACAGCATCTGGAATATGTTATAGCAGTGCTAAGATGCCTAGGGTATTCTGTGAACGAAATAAAGTCCAGTCTAGTACCCTCTCAAGACATGTGCTTTCTGGGTGTGAGACTGAATACAGCAGCCCAGATGGCCTTTTTAACCCCGGACAAACAAAAGAGTCTGTCACTTTACTTCCATCAACTATCTCATCAGTCCGTGCTGACTGCAAGGACAGTCCTTCAAGCATTAGGGTTCATGGCATCTTGTATTCTGGTGCTTCCCAATGCCAAACTGCATATGAGGAAGCTACAATGGTATCTCAAAAATGTATGGACACAGCACTGCCAGGATTTGGACACTGTCATTCAAATAATACCTTGCCTTCAAAAGAATTCTTGTGGTGGGCTCAGGAATGTCACCTAAACAAGGGACTCTCTGTGACCCGGCCAGAGGCAAGTCAGATTTTAACGACAGATGCCTCGGACATTGCTTGGGAGCTCATCTAAATGGAAAGTGGATACAAGACAAGTGGCCTGCCAGACTACAGCATCTACATATCAACATGAAGGAGATGTTAGCAGTCCAGTTTGCATTAATGGCTTTCAAGGAGTTACTTCTTCCAGGGCAGGTGTTGATTCTAACAGACAACACAACTGTCATGTGGTACATCAACAAGCAAGGGGGAACACATTCTTATCCTCTATGCAGGCAAGCAATGATTTTATGGGAGACTGCGCTAAGCTTGCAACTAACTCTTCAGGCAAGGTTTCTGCCAGGAGCACAGAACTCCTTAGCAGATGTGTTAAGCAGACAAATCATGGATCCCCACGAGTGGAAACTGGATCTTCATGTATTTCAGAAATTGACAGTGTCATGGGAACTCCAGACATAGATCTGTTCGCTTCTCCACTAAACCACCAGCTGCCAAAGTATTGCACAAAGGGGTTTCATCACACAGCTTGGAAAGTGGATGCTCTGTCTTTCAGTTGGAAAAACCTTCATGTGTATGCCTTTCCACCTCTGCCTCTTCTTCCAAAGGTACTATTAAAGGTCAGACAAGACAGGCCAAGGATGATTTTGATAGCTCCAGATTGGCCTCGGCAACACTGGTACCCACTACTACGGAGTCTGGTAAAGAAGCCTCCATGGCCTTTACCTCTGATTCCTCATCTGTTATCTCAGAAGGACGGTCATCTGCTCAATGTCAAGCTTCACTCTCTTCATCTAACAGCCTGGCATATTCTGTGTTGAAACACAGCAGGTCTCAACTTCCTCAACAAGTTTTAAATGTGATTATGGAAGCTAGAAGACCTAGTACAAGGAGAGTGTACGAGAAAAATGGAAGAGATTTTTATTTTGGAGTACAGCAAAGAATTTGGAGATTTCTGAGCCTAATTTGAGTGTGGCTCTTCAATATCTTACTGAGTTATTGGACAAAGGTTTGTCCTTCTCTTCCATTAAGATTCATGCTGCAGCAATTTCAGCTCACTATGATTGTGACCCACCTTTGTTTTCGCATCCTTTGTTCAAGCAGTTTCTTAGAGGGGCAAAGAATATAAGACCCCCATGTAGAGCTCCTACTCCTGCTTGGGATCTCAATTTTGTGTTGGAAAAACTTACTCTACAACCTTTTGAGCCTGCAGCTACTGCTGAATTGAAATACTTGTCATGGAAGACTGCTTTTCTGTTGGCTATTACTTCTGCAAGAAGGGTGTCTGAGTTGCAGGCCCTTATGGCAGTAGAGCCCTTTTGATTTTCCATAAGGATAGGGTATCATTACGTACTAATCCTTCCTTTATGCCTAAGGTGGTTTCTAGTGTGGCTTTAAACCAAACTATTCATTTGCCTACGTTTTATGCAGACCCTCAAAATAAAGGGGAAAAGATTTTGCACACTTTAGATGTACACAGGCAATTGCGTTATTATTTAAGCAGGACTAAGGATTTTAGGCAGTCTCAGCAGTTGTTTGTTTCTTTTGCTTTGAGTTCACAGGGCAAGCCTGTGTCAAAACAAACTATTTCTAGGTGGATTGGCTTTTGCATTGCATTTTGTTATTCCCATCATGGCAAGGAGATTCCAGCTGGGATTAGGCCTCATTCCACTAGGGCTACTGCCACTTCAACAGCATTTCTAAGGGGTGGCAACTAAGGATATTTTGGAAGCAGCTACTTGGAGTTCAGTGCATACTTTCTCTAAGCATTATCACCTTCCTATCTACTCTAAGTCTAGGGCTGGTTTTGCCACAGCTGTTTTGCAAGGCATGTTGTCAGCTCCTACTTCTTTATGATTTGCCAGCCTCCCTTACCTCTGCTTTGGGATTCTACCCAATAGTAAGGACTGCAGCAATGGAAAACGAAGAACATAGTACAGTTTTGTACCTACCATAAATGTAGATGTTCGAGGATTCCATTGCTGCAGTCCAATTTACCCTCCCTCCTTCCCCTCTGTGTTTAGGGGTGGTTGTGTAGGTGAGTTTACATGCTTATATTTTTGTATATATTCTTGTATATATTGTACATGTTTTGGTGCAGGTATTTTGGGACTTGTCTTTTTAGGGTCTTCTGACATCTGGGGCAAGAAAAGACTGAGGATATGACGTCGGTCATGCGCATTAGTACCCTGACGTACTGACGTCAGTCTAATGCGCCCTGACCGACGTCAGCCTTATACTCTGGTATTCGGGCCGACTGGACGCGGACTATACCCAATAGTAAGGACTGCAGCAATGGAATCCTCGAACATCTACATTTATGGTAGGTACAAAACTGTACTTTTTGTGTGTGGAAGAAAAGCATATAAATGGCTACCAGGAGACTGGTCTGGTAGCTGTTTCTTGGGCTATCTGGTTCCAGCTATTCGACATGTATCTGCATTACCTAAAGGAAAGATTCGAAATGTTCGAGAGGTTAAGAAGCCTGCTAATCCTTTAGGTTGAGTTGATGCTTCTTGGATCTATCATCATGACTTAGCTCATGCTATTACCAAAGGACTTTCCCATATGGACTTGGGTGATGATGTCATATCATGGGCTGGTATAATTCCGTCATACGGAGCAGTAAAATCAATTTGGGAACTGAGAAAACTATCTAAATTACTTGAAATACTAAGCAATGCTACATTTTCTGCCTTAGAATTATTGACTGATGAATTGACTGCTATGAGGGCTATAGTACTCCAAAATCGTATGGCTCTCGATTTCACCCTTGCAGCGAAAGGAGGAACCTGCACTTTAATCCAGGAGGAATGCTGTACGTTTATCCCTGATAATCAGCACAAAATTGAAAGTCATCTTGAACTGATACAAAGAATTTCCGAACTTTCAAAGGCCAAGGAGGCCGATGCTTCAATGTGGTCATGGTTAACCAACCTATTCTCAGGTTGGGGAGGTGAACTATTGAAGTTGATTTTATTAATTGCAGTATTAGCAATTGTTGCTTTTCTTGTCTTATTCCTAATCAAAGCACTGATCCTGAAATTAATGTCTTCAAAAACTGTGAAAAAAGTGCCTAATTTTTATATGCCTGCAACTATCAATGTAGATGACAAAATGACAGTGTCTTCAAATAATGAAAAGACCAGTAGCATGGTTATGTTAGATTTGGGGCAAATGTATGATAGGTTAAGTGATTATGCTTACACAGCATCAAATGGGGGATTGTAAAATATGAACAGTCAAAGCATGTGTTTGAGGAAATTGAGTATGTGACAGCCTGTATGTATTAATACGTATTGTTTACTATGAACTTTGAGTGAACTCTGAGCAACGAGAAAATGCTTAGAAGCAAGAATCTGCCTGAAAGCAGAAATGTGCCTTATATGGAAATACATCCGATTTTCCATCTTTTGCCTAGAGATATAATGCTGTGAATTGTCTTATGTTTATGGGTAAACCTTTGATTGGTTAATTGCCTTGTATAATGGTCTAATTGGTTCATTTCTCTATTTTTGTATTGTCAGCAATATCATCAGTATATGTTGTGTCTTTCGCCTTTTCCTGGTTAGGAGTCACCACAGCGGAACTCCGGTCCGCTAATGATTAATTTTTACGTGCTGAGTTACCAGCCCTGATGCACAACCTTCAAAAAAGGTACGCCCATTCACGCATGTCTCCACACAGAAGACGCTCTAGCTGAGAAGCGAACCAGACAGCGTCTTACTGAGAGGCAACAACGCTACTGCAGCATCACCACCGCGGGTATTATATAAGCTTGTTTATTCCTTTGTTCTGGGAGTCTCCCTGGTGCTTTCCATAAGGCTCCTGCACATGTGTACTGTAGTTAATAAAAGCCACAGAAAGAGAGAAAGAACTGTATCTGTCTTTATTTAAGAAATATTATGAAACGTAACTATATATATATATATATATATATATATATATATATATATATTGCACTTTATTCATCTGCTTTTACTGTATTTGTGTTTCTTCCTACTTTATTACTAGGGGCATTGACTACAACTCTGATCTGAGATCTATGACAATAGGTATCCTTTTCTGTGCATTTAAAGTGTTTTTTGATTGTGTCTGCTTTATTTTCTGAAAAAAAAAAAAATATATATATATATATATATATATATATATATATATATATATATATATATATATATGCTTGTTTCCCGCCTTTCTAAGCTAGTATAGTCCAATTTTCAGGTTTGTGCTGAATTCAGGACTGTGTTCCAAATCTCTGTGTTTGCCCATACCTTACTTGGATAGAGGGAAGTTCTCTGTTCACCTGTGAGAGAGGGGAGCTTTAAGCAGCCTATCTGTCCCTGGAGGAGTGGTTTCAGCCCAGAAATTAGTAGTTTATTGGCCATTTGGGGCTAATTTCTATCTCTTTCATTTCCCTGCTATAAAAACCTGCATCTGCCTGGTTTTGAGCGCCGGTTAGCTAGGGTGCAACTGTTCCCGGCTCCACAAAGTCTCCTCTTCAATTTTTCCCTTTGAACTAGACAAACTTTCAACTTAAGCACTCAGGCCATTCATTTCTCAGCCCCGGCACTTGCTCAAAACTCATAGCAAACACTTATAAACCCTAGTACTAGACCCCCATATACTGTACAGAAGGACAAGGCTCTCTATTCGACCTTACCAGCCAATCAGTAAAACAGTTCACTTTACCTATCCAGGCATGTCCAAAGGGCAGTTTCAGGTGTACTCTCCACTCCAACTGGTGAATCTGGGCATTTTGAGGCAATGTTACAACTGCTCAAACGAAAATGCTGTGCATGTAGGTTCTGCACGGCCGGAAAATACCAAGTATAAAACACAAGTGGCCAGCAGTTAGTGTATGCGAACAGAGCACAAAAACTGAAAATTAGAGTGATGAAACTTTATTAACCACAGACCGGTTTCGGCAAATCCATGCCTTCTTCAGTGTGAATAAATGGACATACATAATCACTCAATAGATACATATTTATAAGTAACCTCCACCAATGAAACCATGGTATGTTCCCACAACCTATTATATATACATGAGCTGATAAAAAGATATATCAAATACCTGAACAATGATATTATAAATGTGATCAGGTTAATCATTAATATAAATAGATCCTGAACAGGTTATACATTATAACAATAATCCATATGGCCAAAAACCTAACATAAGAAGCTATAATATCTAAGATTATAATACATAAGACAGAACTACTATAATAAATAAATATGCTGACAAAAATATTAGTGAAACCACTATGTCCCCTATTTTTAAATAATAAACATGAAAAACAATATTATATACATGATATGTATATAATAATAATGACAAAAAGGAATGTATGTGTTCCCATAAAAATTGTGGTATTAACCAATCATACAATTCCCATGTTAAGGGATAATATTTGTCAGCAATAGCAAAAACCA
Organism: Protopterus annectens; assembly: GCF_019279795.1. Classification (NCBI taxonomy): domain Eukaryota; kingdom Metazoa; phylum Chordata; order Ceratodontiformes; family Protopteridae; genus Protopterus; species Protopterus annectens. The sequence goes on from NC_056737.1 coordinate 935,872,045, forward strand.
TATCCTTCATGATAAAGAATAAATTATAAATGGTCATTCAAGCCCGGTGGGAAAAGCGCACCCAAAGTGATGATCCAATATTTTTCTTTGTGATTTAATATAATATGCCAACCTTGTGTGTTGCTTCTGTCCCCAATGATTCTATCAATAATCATAAAAGAGAACTGGGCAAGGTCATGTTTCAACACATGTCGATACAGGGCGTTGGTTTCCTTTTTGTTCTTGATGTCACTTCAATGTTCATTGATACTGGTTCTAAGTGGTCTAGAGGTCTGGCCCACATAAAAGGCCGAACACCTACAACTGGCCAAATAAATTACCCAATTACTGCTGCAATTGCCAAAAACCTTGCAATCATAAACTCTACTAGTATTCTGACTAGAAAATTGTTTTGATTTATTAACCTGTTTACAGGAACTACAGTGGCCACAGGGATAAGTACCAACTAATTGATCACCAGATATAGTTAACTGTGTATAAATAGCCCCACTGCTTTCAGTGTGTTTGAAGTGGGAAAACAAGGACCCCAAGGTTTTACCTCTACGGTATGTAAACTTACATTCTGAACCCAAAACAGTTCTCAAGTAGTCATTGGCTAGAAGAATGTTCCAATGTCTATTGATAATAGACCTGATGGCATTATAATTCCTGCCATAAGTGGTAATAAACCTGATGGTAGACCCTGAGGATTCCATATCCCGTCTCTTGTATTGTAATAAAGAGTCCCTATTCATGTTGGTGGCAGAGTCCAAGCCCTGAAGATACCTTGATGTTTGTATCCCCTGTAGGCAAATCTCTGGTAAAGATCCAAACTGGCACTATCATAATCTGGTTGTGTAGAACTTAAACATTTAATGCGCATAAACTGTGACTTGGGGATGTTCCTGATGGTGTGGCATGTGTGCATGCTAGACTCATGTAATAGAGTATTGTATTGGGTATATTTACGGTATACACTCGTACTCAGGGTGTGATCCTTATTCCTGTTGATAGTAACATACACAAAATTGATGGAATCCAAATTATAGGTAACCGTAAACTCAGTCCCCCAAATGTTATCATTTAAATACCCTACAAATTCTTGTAAATATTCAGCATCCGCACGCCACACCATCCAACAGTCATCCAGGTATTTGCACCAGATATCAGTCTCTACCAAATAAATATTGTGAGATGAATCATAAATCATACATTCCTCTAGGAAGGCCATGAACAAATCGGCATAAATTAGAGCAAAAGATGCCCCCATGGCCGTCCCTCGAAGCTGCCAGTAACATTGTCCCTGAAAGTAAAAAACATTTTTTGTCAGGACTCAGGACATGTTCAGTTAGACAGATGAGTAAAGTATTAAACCCAGGGGAATAAAGATCTGCTTTCTCCAGCCAATATTGTAAGGCCTGTAGACCCGCCCAATGTGGAATACTAGTATACAGAGCTTTAACATCCAGAGGACACATAAGCCACCCTGGTTCAAGTTGAGTATCCTGGATGATCTTAAGAAATTGCGTGGTGTCCTGCAGCCTAGCCCTAATCAAACCCAAGAGTGGTTTAAGATATTGGGTAAGAAATGCAGACAGGGGTTCGGTAAGCGAACCTATACCCGAAACAATTGGCCTACCAGGTGGATTATCTTGACTTTTGTGGATTCTGGGTAGTGGATACAAAATCTGCTTTCTGGGGTCTTTAACCGTTAAGTGTGTGACACAAGTCTGAGTGATAATACCCTCTTCCTGAGCCAAACCTAAGAAAGAATCAATCTCCTTCTTAAAATGTGGGGTAGGATCTGTGTCCATGTACATATAACATCCAGTATCAGATAACTGAGAATGACCCTCATTGAGATAATAGGTCATATTTAGTACCACCATCGCTCCCCCCTTATCTGCAGGCAAAATCGTGATGTCATGATTATTACGTAGTTGTTGAAGGGCTGTAGTTTCCTGTGAAGTAAGATTATGTCCTAACATGGTATATTCATGATGTTGAAATGTAGATCTCTGAGAACAGATTGCATGAAAATAGAAACATGTTTCTGCATAGGAGGCTGAAAATCAGATTTGTAAAATCTGAATTCATTCAATCTTTGAGATTCCCTGTCGGCGAAAAGTAATTTCAAATTCAAATTGCGACAGAAACTTAAAACATCCTGTACAATGTGATATTCATTTGAAAAAATAACAGGTACAAAACTAAGTCTTTTATTGAGCAATTGTTGTTGAGCACAAGACAGTGTATGGTTAGATAAATTTAAAACATTTTGACTTTCATTCGGTGCTATGTGAGAAAGTTCTGGATGAGTCCCTCCAGGGAATTGGACCTGGTGTCTGTTCCTGTGTTTGCGTCCCCCACGATGCCTGGAACCATGTCTAAAGGGATCATTTTATTAGATTTCTTTCTATTTGGGGAACCCCTATTGGTAATACTTTCATTATCTGTGAATGAGGAATCCTCCCCTGAAGTGCTGGTATTAAAACCCTCCTTATTTTTTAAAATGGATCGTGGTCTCTTTCTAGCACGAGCAGAAGTGGGTCACTGACTGGCATCCACAAACCTCACCATCCTCTGGGACTCAAAAAGACGTCCCCTCTGATAATCCAAAAAATCTCTATGAAATGTTTTAATCTTTCTTTCCTTGGTTGTTTTCTCATGATTGATCAAATCATTAGATAACTTTTTAAGACCTTCTTGAAATTTAGGATGAGCATCGTATTTCTTACAATCAGAGCACATTGTTTTAACCTCCTGAATATTGATATCCACTATCCTCTCATAGTATTGTAATAATATATTCACAAATAACATGGATCCTAACTGTAAGGCTTCCTTCCAATCATTGTTAAGCTTATCATCTGGTCTGCCGACCAGTGGTTGTAACCGAATCCTAAGGCCCCTAGGGGCAATATTTTTGTTGGAATAAGCCCGAAAGAGTCTCAAGTTCCAAATGTTGGACCTCAGATTTTTGAGGCCTTTGGACAGGGAATGAAATGCCAGATCACAATCCAAAGGCATATCTTGTCCCATAGTGTCATGATTATTGCCTGGTGAGGTATTGATACCAAATACACCAATGTCCTCCCGATTGGCACATAATCCACATAATAATTTGTCCAGATCCATGCTGTGAATAAATGCCAATTATGGGGTTATACAAATGAGATGACAAACCAAAAACAGGTAAATATCAGAATTCAAATCCAAATAATGATGTCTGTGGATGCGAGTCAGGGAGTTACACCAACTAGATTGTATACAATTGAACCATCAGAGAAAACAAGGAAAGGGTTCAATACAAAATATATGTAAATCCAAAACCTATTGAAAATCCCCAAACCCAAAACCAGAAACTGATAAATAATATATGGGTTGTATATTCAAAAGAATTATATATGTGTATCAACAATATTAATGTAAAAGGGGAGCTGCTACTATTGATAGTATTGATCCATTAATATCTCCACCTAAAAAGAAAAGGAGACCAAATGCAAAATCCTGTAGGAGGTTGAAAGACCACTAAATATACCCATAAAGGGATAGTGGTCAAAAAGCATCAAATAGTTGGTTCAAAATGAAATGTGGACAACACTCCAAAATTTGAAACCAAAATGGTATCAAAAATTGAACAGAGTGGACCCAATCAGTTAAATTGTATTAATGACAATGCGGACACTTCAATGAACAAGTATTCAGAATATAACCAACTGCGTACTGTATTGTAAAAAATGAGTAAATATTATAACAATGCTGGGAACAATTAACCTGCCATCATTACCCGAAAAACGCTGGAAGTAAAGTATGTGAAAGCAACATACCCAACTAATATATCACTCTAGGAACTGCGTATAAATGGGTAGATGATACATCCAAAACCCAAAAGCAATAAATGTTGACATAAAATTCAAATGTGTTTAACAAAACTTCCATAGAAGTGAATGTTGTCCATAACCTTGTGCCAACTAATCATAGCATTGGGTAAGAAATGTATTTATAAACCCTATTACCTAATCCAATTGTTAAACTGCCCAGCTTGCTATATATGATGGTAAAAACTGTTGAAATATTCCAAAATACTCATAAATGTAAAATTATAAACGAAAAATCAGAAGTTAACAATCGGTAATACATTTACCATAAAATCCCACAAATAATATGCAAATCAAAAGCAATACAGGAATAGTATCCAACATGAGGGACCAATATTGATCCTGATGTTCCCCGATGAAAACAATATTATATAACCCAATACACTTCAAGTCTATGTAATCGTGAAAAAAAAAACACATATTACAAGAAAAGAAGGTTAACTGTCCATGAAAGTAGTTCAAAATACCAAAAATAGTCACCAAGTTTCGCCCAAAGGACTAACTAGAACAATATAGCCTCCTGAACTCGTGGAAGATGATAGTATAATATCCGACAATAGTCGACAAAATATGGAGCCACTGAGGACAAATCCAATTACACAAGAAGGCCAAAACGATATCCACGACAATGTCTTGCTATTAATGTCCCACCAAATGGTGCAATTGTAATCCAGAAGTATGATATGACATAAATGCTGCAAGGCCAAATCCAGGTAAGCCCAAACCACGCAATGTAAACTATAGTCCCTGTTCTAAGATGAAACACAAAACCGAAAAATAGTTAGACATCACGGTAAAATATCCATTAGGTCCCAGAAGCAGAGACACATTCAATAGACATTTCGTCTTCACACAATAAAATTGCACCAAAACATGTCCTGCAACATAGCCCAATGAATCCGGTCAAACAAAAATGCTGTACGCGTAGGTTCTGCACTGCCGGAAAGTATGTCGTCCTATAGCATAGCCCAATGGATCTTGGTAGGCCTAAATCCAAATAACTCTCAAGATACACAAAGTAAATAATGGTCCCAGTTCAAGGATCTAATCAAAAAAACAAAAAAGTGATCAAACACCACAGAAAAAAATGTCCATTTAGTCCCAGAACACAAAAGCACAAATTAAAGATGTATTCAGGAGAGGATTCCTCTTCACACGATAAAAACTGCTCCAAAACACGTCCTACAGCAAAGCCCAATGAATCTGGTCAAACGAAAATGCTGTGCACGTAGGTTCTGCACGGCCGGAAAATACCAAGTATAAAACACAAGTGGCCAGCAGTTAGTGTATGCGAACAGAGCACAAAAACTGAAAATTAGAGTGATGAAACTTTATTAACCACAGACCGGTTTCGGCAAATCCATGCCTTCTTCAGTGTGAATAAATGGACATACATAATCACTCAATAGATACATATTTATAAGTAACCTCCACCAATGAAACCATGGTATGTTCCCACAACCTATTATATATACATGAGCTGATAAAATCCTGTTCAGGATCTATTTATATTAATGATTAACCTTATCACATTTATAATATCTTTTTATCAATTATTTATTAAACATTGGTTTTGAGTCTTGGTCTGGACCCTTATTTGGATCTCCACTCCGAACTTGGTTTTTGGTATAAGTACCAACTAATTGATCACCAGATATAGTTAGCTGTTTATAAATAGCCCCACCGCTTTCAGTGTGTTTGAAGTGATGGACTATTTATTAAACACTGGTTTTGAGTCTTGGTCCGGACCCTTATTTGGAACTCCACTGCGAACTTGGTTTTTGGTGTTGGTACTTTATCGTTCGCATCCATCTCCCTGTTTTTGGTAGTTGGTACTTATCCCTGTGGCCACTGTATTTCCTATAAACAGGTTAGTAAATCAAAACAATTTTCTAGTCAGAATACTAGTAGAGTTTATGATTGCAAGGTTTTTGGCAATTGCAGCAGGAATTGGGTAATTTATTTGGCCAGTTGTAGGTGTTTGGCCTTTTATGTGGGCCAGACCTCTAGACCACTTAGAACCCATGTCAGTGAACATCGAAGTGACATCAAGAACAAAAAGGAAACCAACGCCCTGTATCTACATATGTTGAAACATGACCTTGCCCAGTTCTCTTTTATGATTATTGATAGAATCATTGGGGACAGAAGCAACACACAAGGTTGGCATAGTATATTAAATCACAAAGAAAAATACTGGATCATCACTTTGGGTGTGCTTTTCCCACCGGGCTTGAATGACCATTTATAATTTATTCTTTATCATGAAGGATATGGGTTTTGCTATTGCTGACAAATATTATTCCTTAACATGGGAATTGTATGATTGGTTAATACCACAATTTTTATGGGAACACATACATTCCTTTTTGTCATTATTATTATCTACATATCATGTATATAATATTGTATGTTAAGTTGTCTATCTCGCCTTCATTCTTGCTGGATGGGTTCGGAGCCGACCTCGGCTCCGACTCGGCCACTCTAAAAGCTCGAGAGTTGGTTCCACCGGCTCGAGGCTCCCCTTATATCCCACAATGCTAGGCGAGAGTTACCTCAGATCTCGTTTGCCGCTACAGCATCGAGGTGTTGGTTTTCTACCGGCTTGTTGGTAAGTGTAATTTTGGTAAAATTAGAACACTTAAAACCCTATATTTTTGAGTTTAATTATATTTCCCTTAGTGTAGTGGATTTCTACCCCTGTTTTCCGGAAAATCCCATTTTTTTCCCACAAGAACTTTTAAAGTTCTCTCTCGGGCCTTCTGGCCTTTCTCCATCCCCTAGTGGTGTGTGTGTGTTACTCTTAAAACTTTAGTTAATTGTTATTTTTGAGTTTTAAAAGTAGATTAGTGTAATCAGTGTGTCTGTTTGAGTGTGTGTGATTACACTTTTTGTTTAGGATGTCTAAAGACACAAAGGTCTCAGGCTTCAAGAAGTGTGATGCGTGCTGTCAGAAAATGTCTCTGACAGACGGTCACACTTCTTGTGTCTACTGCCTGGGGCCTTTGCACCTGCAGGACTCCTGTGCTGTATGCCACGGCTTCAGCCCCAGGGTCCTGCAGGAAAGAAAAAATAAGTTGATCCTAAGGGGTCTACTTAAGCCTGAGGATTCCCTTTCTGTCTCTGGGAAGCCCTCTAAGGCTTCTAGGTCTTCGGCTCCAGCTACTGAGCCGAGACCTAAAGCTGCAAAACCTATGTCTGCATCGGCTCCGGCTGGAGCCGATGAGTCTACAGCTTCTGTGGTTCCCTCGGCTCCGGCTGGAGCCGAGGTAATAGAAATTCCCTTGTCGGCTCCGACCAGACCTTCGGAGCCGACATCTAGGAAGAGATCCAGGTCACCATCCCTTGGCTCCGTTCATTCGGCTCCAGCATCTCCTTTGCTGTCTGAATGGAGCCATAAATCTCACTCCTCTAGGTCATCGAGGCTGTCAGATCATGACCTCCAGAGGGTAGTGAGTCGACTTCTTAAGTCCGAGGCACTGGCCCAAATGCTTCAGAGCCCGACTCATCAGTCGATGCCTGCCCCTGTCCATCAATATATTCCTCCTCCGACTCCGTTGAGCTCGGGCCGGGCGTTGAACCGAGACTGTGGTAGCGTCGGAGCCGATACAGGTGTCTTCGGCTCCGTCGTCAGCTCCGATTTCTTCTTTCGAGGATTCTCGGCGCCGGACTTCCCTCGTCGGCTCCGAGGGGGTGAGTGGCATCGGACCCTTGTCCGACCCGCTCTTCCTCTCGGAGTTTCGGCGCTGGTGAGTTCGGCTCCGACATCGCCTCGAGCCATCACTGTCGGTGCCGGGGAGGTTCTCAGCTTCTCGGGCGGGGACCTCTGGCTTTGCCTGACAGGGGTGCGTTCGAGGTCATGCGGAGTGTGTTAGAGCCTGGCTCTACTCCACAGTCGGCTCCGTCCGCCCCTCCCTCACGGTGCCTCAGGTCAAGTCGACTCACTCCCTCATCCCGGACCGCAGAGAGCCAGCTCCTCAGGAACCCCTGTGGGATTTCATCCTCTTCCGAGGCCTCTCCTGATTTGGCAGAAGAGCCCCTCGGAAGAGGAAGTGTAAGAGGAAACACATTGACTCACCTGAGTCCATCACATCTGACACAGATTTAGATGATTCCGAGGGTTCCCCATTCCCTTCTGAAGATGTCTCCTTTGCAGACATTCTAGAGATCCTGAAGCAGAGGGAAATTGGCCAGCCCTTAACCCTTCGGAGGATGAATCTGTGTATCTTGAGGCGTTTGGCTCTCGCCCTTCCACCTCCTGGGTGTCCCCCCCCTCTGACCCCCTCATGCAGGTGGTTGCTAAAAGGCATGGACGGCTCCTGATTCAGTGGACCCCACTCCCAGGAGACCCTCCAAATTCATAACGGCACCAGCAGACAAGCAGTTCTTGACAAAAGGAGTTTCTGTGGATGCTATGGTGGTAGCTGCTGCCACTAAGAAGGAACTAGCTGATCCTTCAGTACCTGTCCATCCACCTAACAAGGAATCTAGGTCCATGGACAGGTACGGGAAGCGGATGTTCTCGTCAGCGACATTTACTATGCGTTCGCTGGACTACCTCTGCCATTTCACTCGTCTTCAAAGGGACTTGATCAAAGAAGCGAGTGACATGTTGAAGGACCCTACAGCTGCGGGGTTTCAAGATAAGATGAACACTCAGCTGGCTACCCTTAACTCCATAACCAACTCCTCCATGCGCCTCCTTTCTTATGCGGCTGATGGAGCGAGTAGGGCCGCAGGGACAGGTGTGGCCTTACGTAGGCATGCCTGGATGCGGTTATGCAATTTTGCGGACCCCTTCAAGACGTCTTTCACTAACTCCCCGTTTGATGGATCATCTCTCTTTGGTCCTCAAGTGAAAGAAACCTTGACTAGGTGCGAGACTGATGGCAAGACTCTTTCTGCCGTCGGAGTCCGTTTTTCTACTCCTTCTAGACCTTACCCCAAAGGCCAGAAGGGTGGAAAAATGTGGTTCCGTAAGCAATCTCAAGGGACTTCGCCTGACGCACAAAGTCGTTTTCCCACCAGAGGCAGAGGCGGGAATAACAATGGTAGACGTCGCCCTCGAGGCAGGGGGGCTCCGCAGAACCAGGGCAATCGGGAAGCTTTCTCTGATAAGCCCTTTCAGCATCCCTGAGGTGTTGCCCGGCTGCCCACCTTCGGAGGCAGTCGGGGGAAGATTGTCACTGTACCCAGAAGCCTGGCTATCCCTGACTCAAGACAAATGGGTACAGTCCGTCATTTCCGAAGGCTATTCTATCCCCTTTCTTCGCATTCCAAACCAATCAAAAAAATCCCTTCCAGATGTTCCACCCGCTCAAAGGGATCTAGCGGTTTTGGAAATTTCAAAACTGCTTGCAAAAAGAGCAATTCAGCCAGTTCCAGCAGACCAGCAAGGATCCGGAATCTACTCAAGGTTCTTTTAGTTCCAAAGAAAACAGGGGACTGGAGACCAATTTTGGATCTCAGTATCTTGAACAGATCAGTCAAGAAAACAAGATTTCGGATGGTCACGCTGCAATCCATCCTTCCCCTATTGGGAAAAGGAAACTGGATGTGCTCTATAGACCTTCAGGATGCGTACTATCACATAAAAATGAACAGACGCTCCAGAAGATTCCTCCGCTTCAGGCTGGGAACCAGTCATTTTCAGTTCAGGGCCCTGCCCTTTGGTCTCACCACTGCCCCCCGGTGTTTACCAAATGCATGGCAGTGGTAGCTTCTCACCTGAGACGACAAGGATTCCAGGTGTTTCCATATTTGGACGACTGGCTCCTCACAGCTCCCACCAAGCATCTCCTTCTGATGGCCAGGGATTACACTTTTCGCATTTGTCAAAAGTTAGGCATTTCAATAAATTGCGAAAAGTCTGTTTTGTCGCCTTGTCGTACTATTACCTTCATAGGCAAATCTAGACACAGTAGACATGTCTGCGAGACTAACACATCAGAGAATAACAGACATTCACAAACTGGTCTCACTCCTTTTCAGCAACAACAGAATCAAAGCCAGGTTAGTTCTGAAAGTGTTGGGAATTATGGCGGCGGCCATACCTCTGCTTCCATTAGCCAGATTCCACATGCGGATCCTTCAATGGATGCTCTTTACACAATGGTCATACCAGCAACTTCCAATGTCCCACACCATTATGATCACGCAAGCGTGCAGAAATCATCTCATGTGGTGGATGTCTTCCCCTCCGCTCTTGTTGGGAAGACCTTTTGTTCCACCCCCTCCGGTTGCTACTCTGACAACGGATGCCTCCCTGATCGGGTGGGGGGGGCATTATCAGGGCAGGACGGTCCAGGGCACATGGCAACCAAACGAATGCCACTTGCACATAAATGTTCTGGAGATGAGAGCAGTGCTTTTAGCGTTGCAAGCCCTTCAAGGCTCTCTTCCCTTGGGAACAATTGCAATCCAGACAGACAATATGTCTGTAGTGTGGTACATCAACAAACAAGGCGGAACCAGGTCATACCCCCTGTGTCGAGAAGCACTCAGATTGTGGCAATGGGCGATTTCTTCTCAGCGATTTCTGATAGCAACGCACATCCCCGGGAAGTCCAATCAAATTGCGGACAAGTTGAGCAGAGCTATCCTCATGCCTCACGAGTGGTCTCTGAAAGACTCTGTTGTGAGAGAAATTTTCCTCAAGTGGGGTCAGCCTTGCTGCGATCTTTTTGCTACTCCCCAAAACAGCAAGTGCAGAGAATATTTCACTCTATTCCCTTTACCAGGCCAACCCAGCAGAGACGCTCTAGTCCAAGTTTGGCCCGGGGACCTCTGTATGGATTTCCTCCATTCCCACTAATCTCTCAAGTGATACAGAAAGCTATCGCCCAGAAGGCCTCATTGATCCTCATTGCTCCTTACTGGCCTCGACAGGTGTGGTTCCCCTTTCTACATCAATTTCTATTGGAGCGACCGTGGCATCTGGACCTAGTTCCAGATCTTTTGATCCATCAGTCGGGTCAGTTACATCGCTCCCTCCCCTCTCTGAACCTCACTGCTTGGTTCCTCCAGTTCCAACCGTAGCCAGGCTTCCTCAATTATCTCACTCCGTTCGAGATATTTTGATAGCTTCCCATAAATCTTCCACTCGGAAGATTTATTTGAGTAAGTGGAAACGCTTCACATATTGGGCTCAAGGAAGGGACATAGATCCTTTCACTGCTTCCATCCAAATGGTCCTCGATTTTCTAGCTGAACTCTTCCATGCAGGTTCATCTCCCTCTACTCTTAAAGTTCAATTGGCAGCTATTTCTAACTTTCATGTGGGTATTTCTGAATCTGCCTTAATGTCCCACAAGCTTTGCAAAGCTTTTTTGAAAGGAGTTTTTCTTCTCAGACCTCCTATAAGAAATCCTCCTTCTCCTTGGGACCTAAATTTAGTTCTTACTTCTTTGATTCTTTCCCCTTTCGAACCTGCAGCCTCCTGTTCTTTAAAATTGCTATCATGGAAGACTCTGTTTCTGGTAGCCATTACCTCAGCTAGAAGAGTTTCAGAGCTTCAAGCATTCAGTTGTCGACCTCCTTATTTATTGTTTGATAAGGACAGGGTATCCTTACGAACGAACCCGTCCTTTTTGCCTAAGGTAGTCTCGACGTCAAATCTAAATCAAAGCATTGACCTCCCTGTCTTTTTTCCAGAATATTCCAATAGGTCTGAACAAAAATTACACTGCCTGGATGTTCATCGTCAATTGAGGTACTATTTGGATAGAACAAAGCAATTCAGAAAATCTGACCAGCTGTTTGTCTCCTATGCGGAAGGCAGGAAGGGACTTTCAGTTTCAAAGGTATCATTATCCAGATGGCTAACATCTTTGATTTCCCTTGTATATGAAATTAGACACCAAAAGCTGCCTAATAAACCTAAGGCCCATTCCACCAGAGCTTTGGCTACTTCTTTAGCCTTCCAAGACAGACTGCCTATTGACACCATTTGTGCAGCGGCTACTTGGGCTACTCCTCACACTTTCATTTCACATTATAAGTTGGATTTAGCTTCTAGGCATAGAGCTAACTTTGGTTCCACTGTTCTCAAGAGTCTGTTCCATTAGGCCACCCGGGACAAGGTGCTAGGGACGGTCCCATCCAGCAAGAATGAAGGCGAGATAGACAACTTAACATATAGAAGTTATGTTCTTACCATAACGTTCCATGTTAGTTGTCTTCTTCTCGCCTTCTTCTTCCCCACCCTCCTTCCCCCTGGCCTGGACAGACCTAGAGGAGTTGTGATTGTGACCTCTCTTTCTACCACCTCTTTTCTTAGGCATATGCTGCTTTGCATATTTCCTGAATCAGGATGTAGGTCACCCTTCTTTCTCCCTGTTGTTAGAGGTGGACTCTGTTTATAGTCATTTTGTTACTATTATAAGCTGGGGTTAGCTTACAAACGAGATCTGAGGTAACTCTCGCCTAGCATTGTGGGATATAAGGGGAGCCTCGAGCCGGTGGAACCAACTCGAGCTTTTAGAGTGGCGAGTCGGGCGAGGTCGGCTCCGAACCCATCCAGCAAGAAGAAGGCGAGAAGAAGACAACTAACATGGAACGTTATGGTAAGAACATAACTTCTATTTTTAATGTTTATTATTTAAAAATAGGGGACATAGTGGTTTCACTAATATTTTTGTCAGCATATTTATTTATTATAGTAGTTCTGTCTTGTGTATTATAATCTTAGATATTATAGCTTCTTAAGTTAGGTTATTGGCCATATGGATTGTTGTTATAATGTATAACCTGTTCAGGATCTATTTATATTAATGATTAACCTTATCACATTTATAATATCATTGTTCAGGTATTTGATATATCTTTTTATCAGCTCATGTATATATAATAGGTTGTGGGAACATACCATGGTTTCATTGGTGGAGGTTACTTATAAATATGTATCTATTGAGTGATTATGTATGTCCATTTATTCACACTGAAGAAGGCATGGATTTGCCGAAACCGGTCTGTGGTTAATAAAGTTTCATCACTCTAATTTTCAGTTTTTGTGCTCTGTTCGCATACACTAACTGCTGGCCACTTGTGTTTTATAAATGTTACAACTGCCTCATGTACACAGACAACCCTCTCCACCTACCACCAAACACTAATACCTGCGAGAGATGCAATTATACAGCCAAACTGGAGGCTAAGCTCCCTCAACCCAAGACTGGATCACACAGTCAAGAGGAGAAGGGAAATACATGCATCACACCACCAGTCTCACATAGATCCATTAAACCAACACTGGCAAAAAACACACATAAATGCATGAAAACATACTCGGAGACTCTAAATAAAAATCTGCAAAAGCAACAGAGACCTCTAAAGCAGACATCCAAGCAACTCCACCCCCCTACACAAACCATGAAACACATACTTCAAAAAACCAGTGTGCCACACAATCACAGCCCTTAAGGCAAAATAACATACCCAACATACTAGTAATAGGTGACTCTATAGTCAGGCACACTGATGTCCCACTCACTAGGCTGAATAAGGAGAAGGTTACTGTTAGCTGCCTGTCGGGTGCCAGGATCCGCCACATAACACAAGCACTCAGGTCACTCCAGAACAAGTATAAATATGACTTTTTCATTGTCCATGTTGGTGTGAATGACCTGAGCCGTACCTCCCTGGACTACATGAAAAGAGACATGGAAGAGCTCTCTGATCACGTAGCCCAGGCCGGTATGACCCTGACCCTGAGTGGCATCCTGCCCTCACCAAGAATGATATCATGGTATTAAGAAGAAAATTATCAATTTCAACAATTTGCTAATTTCTGGTGTCATTCAAAGGGGATCCAGTGTCTGTCCGCCTGGGATGGCATGCTCGACAAGCCACGCTGCTTTGCTAGAGACTGCTTACACCTGTCACCCTTAGTCTTTTGAATACTGGCCAAGACTCTTGCCACCCCCATAGTGCCTTTTTTAGCAAGGCTCAAAAGACAAACCCACCGCCGTAAATAGCACAAGTAACAAAAAACTGAGGGTAATGCTACTCAGTGCCAGAAGTCTAAACCTCAAAATGCATGCACTCCAGGCACTCCTTAGTATGGAGAAAATCAATATATGTGCAGTAACAGAAACCTGGTTCAAGGCTCCAGAGAGCACCCCAGTACTACCAGGCTAGAAGTCATACCATACATTTCGGCCACAGAACCCGGACTGAAATACAAAAGGCGGGGGCATATCCATATTCATCAAGGATACCCACACCTCCAGGTTAGTGGCACAGCATGATGCTTCAGAGATCATCCACGTGCAACTAACAACAGGCAAAACTGCAATTCAAATTGTAGCTTGCTACAGATCACCCACCATGTCCCAGGACCCCCATTCCGTGTTTCTGGAAACACTGGGAAACATAAAAGTTCTACCAAACACCCTAATATTGGGTGATTTCAATTACCCAAACATTAACTGGGAGAACTACTCAAGTACTAACTTCCTTGCCCAATATGTCCTCAAATTTATAAACTCAAATGCCCTGGATCAACTGGTCAACACTCCCACCAGAGGTGACAATATAGTGGACCTGGTCATCACCAACATGGGCGACCGGTGTTCCACACCAGAGGTCAACCCCTTGCTGGTTAGATCTGACCATAAACAAATCACTCTGAATATCCACATTCGGCCCCCACCCCTGGACAAGGAAACCACAGTGAAAAACTTTTCAAAAGCTAACTTCACGTTACTTAAAACTGAGGTGGAAAGTTTCAAAGCCCCCATTCTAAAGGATAATGCTGTCCAAGCTGCAAAATCCTTTACTAATGCATTCTATTGGCACCTAAAAGAATGCATGGATCGTGCTATCCCAAGCAAAACCAAGATGCACTCCTCCAAGAAAAGGAAACCAGTCTGGTGGACCCCTGCCATAAACAAGCTATACAATAGAAGGAGGAAACTAGTACAGAAAAGAGTAAAATCCCAAGAAGGGAAGGCATCCCTGATCAGTATCAGCAAGAAACTACGATCCCTCATAAAATCATCCAAGGCGAGCTTTGAAAGAAAAATTGCCGAGGACTCCAAAGACAACGCATTCTTTAGCTATGTCACGAATCTAAGTGGCAGTGCTCAGATCTGCTCGGAGTTAGTGCAGAATGGCACAAAATACACTAAACCGACCAATATCGCCAGCATCCTGGCAGACAGGTTCAGTGCAAACCTTCACCCCCCTCTCACCCCCAAAAGGGCCCATAACCATACCACAAGAATGTAGAGCCCCTGAAATCACAGACACCCAGGTTAAAATAGCCCTCTCCAAAGCCAAAAACACAGCATCAATGGGACTGGATGGTATCCCAGGCTGTGTCCTACACGAGCTCAAAGACAAACTAACCCCTCACCTAAACCACAGAAGCTTCAGAACACCAAAGCTCCAGGAAACGGATGTGAAAAACTCACAAAATTTAATATTCAAGTATAATTAAACACACTGTTCAAACTCGGCCTCTCCACAGGCTACGTACCCATAGAGTGGTGCACAGCAACGGTTATTCCGCTCCACAAAGGTGGAGCCACAACAGACCCTGGGAACTATCGCTGTATAAGCCTGACTAGCTTGGTCTGCAAGGCTGTGGAGCGTATTATCATGGAACTCATTAACAGAGACAGTGGGAACTTCCAAACACTGGACCCTACCCAGTTCGGATTTGTTAAGAGCAGATCATGCCTCCTAAACCTGGTGGACTTCTTTGAGACATTTAACAAGGCTATAGATGAGGGAAAGGTGGTACACACAGCCTACCTAGACCTCGCAAAGGCCTTCGACACCATTCCCCATTCTGGTATTATAGACAAGCTCACCAGCCTGTATATAAACCCCCTACAGCACAAGATGGGTTGCCAACTGGCTCATGGACAGAACCCACATGGTGAGAGTTGCAGGAGCTACGTCCGACTGTAAACCAGTTACAAGTGGCGTTCCCCAGGGCTCAGTCCTAGGATCCCTCCTGTTTGGCATATAATTCTCAGAGGTACAGGCAAGCACAACAGGACTATGGCTGACCAAGTTTGCAGACGACTGCAAACTAGGGGCTATAATTGACTCTCCGGCTGACACAGGCATCCTCCAAAAGGGTCTCACTGAGACGGATACTTGGTGTCAAAATCATGGCCTCAAGCTAAATGCCAAAAAGTGCATAGTCATCCCCTTTGTAAAAAACAAAGTACCCACAAACTACCACATATGTGGTAGTCCCCTAAATATGGAAAACATAATAAGGGATCTGGGGACCCAAGTAGATAGTAATCTCTCCTTTGATAATCACATTGCCAAAGTGGTTAGAAAATCTTTCTATGTGGCCCACCTAATCACAAAAGGGTTCGCATCCAGATCAAAAGAGGTAATTTTGCCCCTCTACTCATCACTCATCAGAACCATCATAGAGTACAACACCCCATTTGGGATGTACCTTACAAGACACCTGCAACAGCTGGAAAGACCACAGAAGTACCTCACCAAGAGGATCACTGGCCTCAAACAGATGCCGTATGCAGCTCTACTGAAGAAACTCCAGATGTACTCTGTTGCATACCGCCTACTCAGAGGTGATCTCCGTCTGACATAGAAGGCCATGTCCAACCCAGAATTGATGGACATGCTCCACCTAAAGAAAACCATATCCCCTTGAGTCACACGCTCTAGGGATCTAAACCTCACCACAACAATAAATAGGACATGCTGGAGGGATAGATTCCTGTCCCAGAGACTTCCCATGCTTTGGAACAAGATTCCAATCTATATTAGGCAGAGCTCCTCGCTAACACTCTTCAAGAGAAACCTTGACGAGTGGATGGGAAACAGAAAGTTTACCCCGGGATCACTTCAGTGGCCCTGCTGGACAGAGGCACAGGGAACTAATCTAAGGGGACGGCGAAAGCCAGTACATTCTGACTAGGCTTATAAATGCCTTCGGGCAGACAGCTGAGTTACCTACCTATGAACCTAGAGTTCTTATTTGTTTTATTTAATTTACTGGTACATACAAAGGCTAGCTAGATGCTGGTCTTGCTTTGTTTATTCAGTGTTCCAGCAAGCAGGTAACTAGTATAGACAGCTTTAAGGGGTCCAGCATTCATACAGACAGGCCCAATTGTGATTCAGAGCTGTTTTATTCATTTAAAAGTTAGTATTTGCTGTTCCTGTACGTGCTTTCTGCAGGAACTCTCACTAGAGTCTTGTAATCATACTTTTTCATTCACTGTCAATTACCTAAACTAGCTAGGCACCAGCCTTATTGTTTTATTTATGGAGTGCATGGTTTAAGCAGAAACTCCTAACTCAAATATTAGTGTTCCTGCAGTAACCCTCAGCAAGACTGCCACACCCAGCTGTCCATTCAGCAAACAAAGAGACCAGAGTGATAGACAGATTTTAAATGCATATGCATATATATATATATATATATATATATATATATATATATATATATATATATATAATTTGTCTTTGCCACCTTATCTCTGGGCATTGCACTGTTTGTCACACATAATGTGCTTGCAGAGGAACTTGGCAAACTAAAAGCAATGTAGTGTGGAGATGCGACTAGTGGATATATTGGGGTACGAAGTTAGGACCCAGGGCAAGTATGTGTGCTTTCCTAGGCAACCTTATAGTCCATGTTTTTTACAATGTTATAGAAGATATGGCCAGAGCAATAGGATCCAAAATTGTTATACATCAGCACTCCTGGCTATGATAAACCCAGTTCACTGTGAACACCAAGGAGATGTTTCTAGATACGTCTTTCAAAAGGCCTTTCTTCTTTGGACCTGAAGTCATCAAGCACCTTAAAATATGAAAGCAGAAGAACAGGCCATCACTGCTGCGGGTGTGAACTTTCAGCTTTCATAGTGTACCATTGCTAGGACACAGTGCCCGATATGGTTTCGTCTCAAACATTAACAACAGCAGGACAGTGCTGGAAACTGGCAGACCCTCAGTCTAGTTTCCAGCTGGGACATGGTTGCAGAAGTCAGGGCTCTTAATACTTGAGGCTTAGTCAGGCCCAGGGCAGAAGTCCAGATACCTGCTCCCTATCACAAGTCCAAGGTCTGTAATTGCTGATACTGCAACCATGAAAAATTAAGAATGATTAGCTGCTAATATATATCACTATAATGCCATTAAAGTGTTTTGGTTTTTTTTTTTGCTGGGAGTGTTTCACCCCCTTCCCACATGGTCTTCAGTTCGTACTTTCACCAAACATTACAAACTAGACAACATTTCCAAGTGAAGGTCAGGGTTCACTAGGGTCATTCTCCACAGCTTCCTGGAAAGCTCATCTGCCACTTCCTCCTCCCTTTCCTTCTCCTCATGAGCTTTTACACTCTCCCTCATGTAAAGAATACTGCAACAGCATAATAGAAGGATGTAGATAAGTTGTATAAAATCTTACTATAACGTTAGATGTCCTTCTCTTCTCTGTTGCAGTATTCTTTCCTACCCTCCATCCCCTTGCATTGTTGCATTTGTGGCTCCTTGGATGTACCCATGCTACCTCCTCCTTCTCAGTGGTTCTTCCTGGGGCACTCAGTTCTGAGGATAGTAAGTGCGTACGTCACTTTTATAGCCTACATCTGAAAGCAGACTATGTGCGACATACCATGCACCCTAGGCACCTAAGACTTTTGTAAACTGGCTAACATAGAATCATTTGGCAGGCAATCTCCCTCATTTAAATAATACTGCAACAGAGAAGAGGAGGATATCTAATGTTATGGTAAGAATATACACAACTTGGCCTTCCTGAAAACAGCTGTAAAGATATCGCATCCCAGTACTTTTCAAAATCTGATGCAGGTTTCTTTCATAATTTAATCAGTTGAAGGAAATGTACTATGATTAACTATAACAACAATTCAACTCCATCTTTCCAGTCCATACAACATATATAGTTTAAACCTTAAATAAGCTGGGGACCAAATATGCTATATAATACTAGTCATTAATAAACACTTATAACATATTAAGCCTGTTTATTTAGGTTCATAGGTAAGTGGTATGCCAGCTGCCCTTGCAGGCCATTTTAACCCTAGCTGATTTCCCTTTTAGTGCTTGAAATAACCTATCCCATTTGATTATAGATTGGTTTTACCCATCACATGATCGATAATTATATATTACCCCTAATGAGAATAACTGGGATCATACCATAGATATTTTGAGGGGGACCCATGCATGAGATTAACCATTTAGGAGCTGCCTCTGTCCATTAATAATGCAGGAGACAGTCCTCCTCCTGGGATAAATTTTCTGTTTCCCATCCATAGATCTAAGTTGGGTTTGAAAATAGACTGGGATGAACTTTGTTTCATGTAGATGGGGAGTCTATTCCACAGCAGCAGTATCCTCTGCGAGATATATCTGTCCTTTCAAACCATTCTGTTGATCGTCAGGAAAAGAGGAATCCATTTTTCTTTTACCCAAAACCTCCTTAGAAGAAAGGTCAACAGACTGTGCAAGACCCTGAGCCAGACATGATAAGCGACTCCTGTCAAGTCAGACTGGTGCAAAGAAGATAATGCTTACATCCAGTGTTGTCTATCTTCATCTGATTCAACTGTGGATTGTTGGATCCGACCTCGGCACTGACTGGGAAGACTTTGCTCTGGACCCATTGACTGGTTGCTTAATGCAGACTTCATGGCATTCACTTTGATCCATATTTGGGCAATTGTCTTATGTGTGCAGACTCTTTTTCCAGCTGTCGGGTTGTCCAGTTGCCTTTAATAACTATTCAGAAACTTCTACTTAATCTGGAGTGTCAAATCAGCTTTCAAGAGTCTTATCTCATCCCTTATCACAAAATGATTTTCCTGGGAGATTTGTTGGACTCTGCCTTGGGAAGAGACTTTCTTCCTCCAGAAAAAGCAGATATGTTTCAACAGTTCTTTTTGAGATTCTCCAGTCAAAGCCATGCAGCTGCAAAGGAATTTCTCAGTATTCTGCGGTACATGGCATTAACGATTATTATGCTTCCTCATGCCAGAATACACAGGAGGAAGATAGTCACACTTCACATCAGTCTAGACTCAACATCTACACCCTTTGTCTTTTCAGATCCCAGTAGTGGTATTTGTAAAGAGTGATATGGAATGATGGGTGGACCAGATAGCTTGCAGTCCAGGTCTTCCATTCCCCATTCTGCCGACCCTCCAGTCAGTCACCACATATGCTTCAGACATGGCATGGGGAGTACTTTCAAAAGGTGTACAAGTGCATGCTCTGTGGGGTCCTTTTGACAGACATAAGCACATAAATATTACAGAGATGTTGGCAGTGATCAATGCTTTGAAGGCCTTAAATCATCTCTGGTCCCCACAGCTGTGTGATGAAGTACCAGATCTTTCCCTCTGTGCAGACATCCTGTGGTAGCCTGAGAGCTAGCAATTCCCACAGTTTTGACTCTACAGGCTTCATACATTCCATCAGAGCAAAACTTAATTACAGACAAGCTCAGCATAACCAGAACAGACCCCCACAAATGGAAACTTCATTCTGAGATATTCCATGAATTGATTCAACTGTGATGAATACCCCAAGTAAATCTGTTTGCCTCATTTCAGAAGACATTCTGCTCAAGGACTCCTTGCAGACAGGCTTGGAAGGCAGATGATTTCTCATTCCTTAGGACAGGAATGTTCCTATATGCTTTTCCACCCTTTCCACTGATTTTCAAGGTTCTTCTAAATATTTGAAAAGGTGCTCCAAAAATTGTGGTGATGATGATGCCCTTTTGGCCATGGCAACATTGGTTCTTCTTTCTTTTCTAGTTAGCCAAGGGCAATTACCACAAGCTTCCTCACAAATTGGATTTTTCACACAGGACAAGAGGGAGTTTTATACACCCATATCTGGAAACACTGTGAGTTACTATTCAATGTACTGTCATACGTTTCTATCAATGAACACAATTGTTTGCGATTTCTGCTTGTCTACCATTGGATCCCCCCTTTCTGCTAAGGCTCAAGTTAAACAGCTTTTGAAAGGGGTGTTATGTTCTCACTCACATAGAAAACAGGTGGCTCCTCCCTGGGTCCTTAATTTGGTGCTTAAAAGGCTTACTCTTCTCCATTTGAACCAGCTTATCTGGCTGATCTGAGATTTTTAACATGCAAAACTGTTTTGCATATTGCTCCGGCATCTGCTAGGAGAGTCTCTGAGATGCAGGATCTCGTGATAGGCCAACCTTATCTGATTTTCCACAAATATGGGGTTGTTTTACACACTAATCTTTCTTTCCTGGCAGAAGTTTTTTTCTGAATTTACCCTAAATCAAGCCATTAGTCTCCTAGTTTTCTGGAACCTAATGATAAGAGAGAAGATTCTGCATACCTTGGATGGGCACAGGCAGCTCAGATACCATCTTGACAGAACTAACTCCTTCAGGAAAGCTGAACAGCTGTTTATTTACTATTCTGGGGCTAAGAAGGATCGTCCTATCTCTAAGCAAATGATTGCTCATTGGTTTCCCTGTATTGTTTTTTTGTTACCACCACCATGGTAAATCTTTTCCAGGCAAAGTGAAGAAGTATCCCACCAAAGCCTTATTCTCTTTGTTGGTGTGTTGGAAAGAACTGGACTCTAGAAGGATTCTAGAGGCAGCAACTTGGTCCTCTTTTCATATCTTTACAAAGTACTACAAACTAGATTCTTTATCAATTTCCAGTTGAGACTTTGTGAGGACAATTCTCCAGGGGACTCTGCTTCATTATCATCCTCCTCCTTGGTAGGAGAAGCTTTGGAAATCTACCCATATACCACTGAGGTAGTGTGAATGATGAACATAGTACAGTTGTATAAGTCCTACTTACCTGTAACAGTAAAAGTTCAAATTTCACTCTACCTTAATGGCAGCACCCACTCACCATCCCCCTTATTTTGTATATAGTTCAATGGTATCCAGCCTTGTTGTTTTGTTGGCTGGCTTTGGTTATTGATGTTGATGTTTTATAGCTGCAGATTGGCTGCTTTCAGGCAATTCTTGCTTCTAGTCCTCCTTGTTTCATCTTACTTAGCACTAAAAGCCTGAGTAATTGAGTTTCTGTGACAGGGGTTAGGCTTCCCCTGGTGGGAGAAGCTTAGCCAATCTCCTATCACAGAGAGTCAGAAGAACAGATTCTGAGCTCTGGAAAGCTGCCAGTTTGGGCTTGTGATGGCACAAAACCCATATGCCACTGAGGCATTGTAAAATTTGAACATCTACTGTTACAAGTAATTAGGACTTGTACCACAGGGATTTTTTGCAAAATACTGGAGTTCTCTAGGCTCTGCTGTATGTAATGATATCCATATGCTTCAACAAGACCCAGCAGAGGAAATTCCCATTTCAGTGAAAATTCATACCTGGGTCTAGTTCACGTTGTCGTAAGCTGACAATATCGAATACGATATTGTCGGCACGACAATGTTGAAAGTTCAGAACATTGTGCAGGTAAACGGAAGTCTCCATAAGGGGGAGATTTCCATTTACCTCATTGTAGTGCGGTCTCGGAGTTGGTATATTTAAGAAGGGGGGTGTGGGGGGTGCAGGGGGGCTTGCTCCCCTGCCTACGCTAGTTAGGTTTTTTTTATTGATTTATTTTTTTTTACGTTATTCAATATTTTACTACTTTGATCAATAAAGTTTGACCTTTATTGATTCGATGTAGTAAAATTTCATTAACGTGATATAGACGCTTCATACCTTACCCTGATGATCTGCAGTCTTGAAGGCAGTTTATATTAGTAAGGGTGGATGCAGAGATTAAGCCCCCTTAATGAAGGGGTTGCCTTAACTTTACCCAGCTTTACTTTTTCATATTTCACTGAAATGAGATTGAGCTGAAGTGCATCTCAATGAAATGTGCTACATCCATCTGTGATATGTAGGAAACTATCACATAGTGCCCATGTCCTGTATTACAAGTATCAACACTGTAGACAGATAATATAACACTGATCGCTGTTAGGAAGACAAGTATATAGATCAAAAAGACCAGAGGAAAGGGACTTTCAAGATGGCTGCACATTGAGTAACAGCTTAATTCTAGCTCTTCTGGTGTGAAAACAGAAACTTAGCAGAGAAAGCCAGTGGACCTGGAATTCTGAGTAAATTTCAGTAACTAGCTAGTAAGTGCACTGCCCAGATGCCATGAAAAAAGAAATAGAGGACCTGAAGGAAAATCGGCTATAAAAGGTGAAAAAACACTAACTGAGAAAAGTATTGTAGCTGTTCAGCAAAAGGCAGTGCAAGCTCCAGACATGATTTCTAGTAATCTTGAGGAAAGTATAAAGCAACTGCACACAGACCTGACTAAAATAAATGAAACACTGAGGGAGTATATCAACTTGAGCAATAAAAGGATGGAAGAAATGGCAGAAGCTTTAAACAGATACTCAGGAAAAGGTGATAAAACTGCAAAACGCAGAGGTAGAAATGAAGAAGAAGCTAACTGAATATGAAACTACACAAGAAGAGATGTTTAAAAAAATAGAATACGAGGGCAGAGCATGTAGGGAAAACCTAGATTTTCTGCTGTACCTGAGCATACCTCTCAAATGCCCAGAATTTTGCCTCATATTTTTGATCTGTTCCTCATAACATATGTGACTTTCTGGCAAATCCATTGAGGACTGAAGTTACTAAATAATGACAGACATTTGAGTTTCAGACTTCATAACTTTCTGAAAATATATATTAATGCAAATCCTGCTATTGTAGCAACTTACAAAGGTTATAAGAACAATACTTAAAATCTGTCCATATGTTTGGGCCTTTGTCCCCCATTATTTTTCGGCTTTGTCCAGATTTTTTGCAAGGGAAAGTTGAGAGTTATGTACCTGAGAAGCTGGAAGGAACAGAATGTATTAATTGCATGAAAGCACAAATAAGCAACGGGACTTGTATTCTACAACAGGAATTGTTAATTGGAAGAGCACATCCTGTGTATGCTCCACACCTGGCTATGAAGAAACAACTTGGATCTTTAAAGATGCAATCTTGCCAGCAGAAGGAGATGATTCTGACAAAACTGTGGCAGAAAGACAAAGTACTAAAAGTGGGAGACAGCAGTGTGTTTGTGGAGAATGACTACTCATTGTACACCAGACAGAAGAGGAGTAAATTAATTTTATTATTCACGGAATGCCGGGAAGCAGGCATGAGATTCAAACTGTTGTACTGAGTTATCTTCAAAATATTTTTCTCTGGAGGAACAAAATCATTTTTGATGAAGTACATGCTAAGGAAGAAATGCAAAAGGCTATCCAACAAAAAGTGAGCTGTGAAACAGAAAGAGATTCTGCTTCTTTTTGTTCTTCTGTTAAGGACCACAGAGAGACTGTGCCAGTGAAACATTTTCCCAGTGTTTCAACAGAAAATGCTTGAGAGATGGAAAAAAATCACAGAAGTTGACTAGAAGAATCAGTAGTGAACTGGAGATGAAGCAGAGACAGGATTTGGGAGATGGATAGGAACAGGAATAGAACAAGAAAATCTGGAAATATTGGACTTTTTTTGGACTTTGTTAAACTTGTAGGGGACTCTAAAGCATATGCCCTACTTCATATCATTAAAGTTTGGAGAATAAAATCAGTAACTTGGAAACTGACAAATGTGGGATTACAGAGTATTAGTTCTATTTGTGAAATATGACAGAACAAGAACATCTGGAAATATTGGTCTTTTTGGATTTTGTTAACCAGTAGGGGACTCTGAAGTATATGCCCTACTTCATGTCATTAATGTTCAGAAAAATACTCAGGATGGGGGGGAAGAGGAGGGAGGAAGTTAACTGTAAGTAAAACACATTTTTTTCTTAACAGTACTGTGTAAATGGTGCATGATTTTCTTTGCATGTTATAAAGTTTTTTTCAGGTTTTTTTAAGTGTAATGGGGATACTAATGTAAATAGGTGCTCCTGTTATTTTTTCTTTTTTTCTTTCTCTCTTCTCTCTTTCTCCTTGTTCATATTTAAAAACTGAAGGCACTGCAATGTTAAAAAAAAAAAAAAAAAAAAAGATCTAGTTAAGAGTATGACAAGATGGCCATGGTGGTGCAGCAGCTAGCGTGGCTGCCTCACAGCAAGAGGTTCTTTGGTTTGACTTTCAGCTGGGATGCCTTTGTGCAGAGTATGCATGTCCTCCCTGCAGTCACAGGGGTTTCCTCAAAGTGCTCCTGTTTCCTCACACATCCCAAAGACATGCTGCAGGTGGATTGGACACTCTAAATTGGCCCTAGGTGTGTGTGTGTGTGTGTGTGTGTGTGTGTGTGTGTGTGTGTGTGTGTGTGTGTGTGTGTGTGTCTACTATGGAAGGTTGGGCACTGGGCTGGCAACTTGACACAGTAAAACTCCATTGCTAGTCATTCTGTGGACTGTTCCACTGTGCCAACCCCTAATGGGAAAAGCCAAAATGAGAAGAAGTAGAGTATGACAAAAGAAAAATTAGTGTGCTTTTTCTTATTCTTGCATAGGGGACTGACTGGGTTAAGGCCATTAACTTTATATGGTAACAAGTTTTAAGAGAAGGCTAGTAACTGAAAAATAATATTGAATATTGTAAGTTTTTATCTAGTAAACAGTTTTGTATCTGGTTCTCATGTCTCTAGCAGACAATCTGATAAAGAGAAATGGCTTGGAGAAAATGTTTTTTTGAAAGCATTCACGTGTTCTCCCAGCTGAGAGAGCTATAAAGATAAGGCAAAACCAGACAGCACGTTGGGTCTATATCATTTGAGTGAATGCTTATTTGAGCAAATCGCTATTTGTTGAACTGAATTAAGCAAAAGCTCAATTAAGCGAACGTTCGGTTAAGCAAAAGGTTTCCCTTGGGGAAAAAAGCAGCTGCCCTCCCACCAATCAGAGCAAATAAACTAAATTTAAAACTCTTCAAATTGGGGAGATTTGCCACCCCCCCTTTCCTCCCCTAACTAAATATTCCAACTCCGAGATCACACTACAATGGGGAAAAGGGTAAATACCTGATGATGGCCAACCACATCCTTTCACTGGGAAAAAATTTGCTTAACCGAGCATTCGCTTAATTGAGCTTTCATGTAATTCGATTCAACTAATAGCGATTCGCTCAATTAAGTATTCGCTCAAATGATATGGACTCCTTAATAGAATCACAGGCTGGATAAGCTTTTTTTTTGTTTAGCTCAAGTCTGTGTGTGTGGCTGTCAGTTTGAAACATTTATTCCTATTAGGAAGTTAAAACATCAGTATTTGAAGATGTACATAGTTTTGTGTGTTATTAAGTTAATAGGTTTTAGGGGGGGGGTAGTGTGTGTGTGTGTGTGTGTGTGTGTGTGTGTGTGTGTGTGTGTGTGTGTGTGTGTGTGTGTGTGTGTGTTTGTTTGAGGGTTTTCAGTAAAACAAAAGGTTCTGCAAGATGCGACATAGGTTCCAATGGAGATAACAAGAAACAATTGTATAAAAGATTAACCTGCCAAAAAGTGCATGCATGTAACACAAAAGCTGGAAGTAGACATTTAACAAAAATGCTGTTATACATAAAAGGTAGGAATAATAATCCCTCAAGAATACAATTATTTTTATAATGTCTTTAAACGTTAATGGTCTCAGATCTCACAGATAAATACAAAAAAGAAAGAGTACTGGACTATATTAAAATGTAGAGTTCAAATAGCTATGCTACATGAGACACACTTGGAACTGAACATGCAAATTTGATAAAGAAAGGTTTTCAGGATGGTTATTCAGCAGAATACCTGGGGAAAAGGAAGAGAAGAGTATTTATATTAATTGCAAGAGGAGCTCCAATGGTAATAGAAGAGGATAAAAAAGACAGTAATGGTAGATTTGTAGTACTAAGGGGGCTACTGTTAAAGCATTGTAAAACGGGGAATTTCACCGAACAAGAAGAGGAGCAACTGCAGAATGCTAAATTGAATATAAGGGATTACCTCAATAATATGCATGACTTTAGAAAGATTGCTGTTAAGCAACTGTTTTTTATAATAATCCTAGAGCCCAAAAACTTTTGGCACAATGACTCGGGCAACAGAAAGTAGAAAGGGCTGTCACCAAGCTTAGGAAGCCTGTAACAAGGAAGATAACAAGAGATCTTGTAGAAGTGTAAGAAATATTTCTAAATTCTATGAATTAAATATGCCAATGTTAGAGGAAGAGGATGCTTAATTACTAACAGTTAGTATAGCAGGAGATGAGATAAAAATGGTGATGTGTAACCAATCTACAGGAAAGTTCCCAGGAATAGATGTTATTCTTGTGGAAGTTTGGAAGCTAGGAGGGAAAAAAAAGTAGTAAAGATCTGGAAGGTTTTGTTTAATAGTTTTTTAAGAGGAGGAGAAGTACCAACATCCTGGAAGAAAGCAGTGGTGGCTGTAATACCTAAAAAGGGTAATGACCCATAAGATCCAGCTTGATACAGGCCAATTTAATACTAAACCATGATTATAAAGTGTCTATAATGGCTACAAGAATGGCAAAAGTGATGCCAAAATTGATAGATATGGATCAGTGTGGTTTTGTGGAGGGGATGCAAACATTTGACAGCATTAACAGAACGGTGATGATTCAGAGGAAATCAGAATGTAAGAAAATATCACTGCTGTTGGTGGGTCTCGATGCAAAGAAAGCATTTGACAGAGTAAGATGGGTCTTTATGAGCAGAGTAATGGAAGCATTTGCATTCCCTGATAAAATTATAAGGTTGATTAGGAGGATATATGAGGGATTTGAGGTAAAAATTAAAGTGGGTGAGGTCTTCTCCGATAATCTGTGATTGAGCAAAGGAACCAAGCAGGGGTGTTCACTCTCCCCTTTGTTATTTGCAGTATATTTAGAACCATTGGCAAAGAAAATAAGGGACTCAGAAATTCAAGGATATTATTGGTATGACAGTCAAGAAAATCTGCCTGTATCTGCAGATGACATTATTTTATACATGACAAGACCAGAAAGGGACATTTCAGTGCTGTGGAACATTTTGAGACAGTTTCAAACCTTTTCAGGATACAAAAATAATGAAACTAAAACAAAAGTAATAGCGGTAAATTATGTACCCACGTACAGATTGGTTCAACAATATCCATATTTCTGGGACATGATAATTAGGAACATGGATTACAAATGATACTGGTGTGACAGATAAGGATATGTGGGAAGAGACTAAACAAAAGATAATACAAAAACTGAGAAAATGGCAGCTGTCTTATGTGAATATCAATAGTGAGATACAAGCAGTTAAAATGTTTTTAGTCTATTGGTCTTGTACACAGGTCAGGCGTATTTTTATCAACCAGAGGAGAATTTGTGGATAGCAATTAATAAGGAACTGGAAGATTTTATCTGGGAGGGGAAGATAGCAAGAGTCAAGTGGGATAAACGTATTCTTCCAATAGAAAAGTGCAGATTGGGATTACCGGAGTTGAAGGTGTATTTCAGAGCAACACAGTTAACGCTCCTATATATATATATATATATATATATATATATATATATATATATATATATATATATATATATATATATATATATATAGCACAAGCAGAAATCTATAATTTGAAGTGGAAAGAGATGTTGATGAAATGGGTGGGGGAGGCACAAGGAACAATGAGAGACTGGGATTTTGGATGCAGAACTATAAGGGGAACAGCAGTAATCGTACAGAATATTATATTCATTAAGTATACAGAATATTATATTAATCAAGTAGCAGAAAGTATTCTAATAACTAAGCCAACACGGAAATTGAGAAAGGAGATTCTGCCGATAGGGATGACTGCAGTTAGGGATACAGACAATAGGCAAGAGGGGACTGGAATGTACTGGAGAAAAGTGGCAAAGGAATCAAAGTATTCTGAACAAATAGCTAGAGAGGGAAAGGTAATAGAATGGGAAGTCACCAAGAACTTATTTGGACTGCAGGTTAGAGATTGCCTTCCTTACCAAGGATTGATATCAGAGTATAAGCAAAGAGAAGGAAATGGTGGGTCCTAAACGAAAGACCAGCACTGGCAGAGTTTTTAGTACAATCTGGAACAGAAGTTACAGTTAAGAAAAGAATAATTTGGGGCATGGCCAAGATGGGCACAGAGTAGCAGCAGAATTCAATAGCTCCACTAAAGAAATCTTATCTACACTGGATGTTTGTCTTCCAACTAAAAATTTGGAACTTCTTTTTGTCTAAACCTATAATAATCATCATCATCTACAACAATATCTACAAAAAAAAAAAATAAAAAGAAGACAGATTTTCCAGTCAAAAATATACTTGGACAGCTACCTCTCATCTGAAGAAGAAATTCAACATGAGCTATACAAGACGAGCAGTATTATAAGTCCCTATAGATGTTTATGAATAATTATTTAAATAACCTTCTGCTCTGGTATAACATGTCTTTAAATAACTTTCTAGTGTTACATGTCTTTAATATCTTTCTGGCTTGATATTCCATATGTTTGGATATGAAAGGGGATAGTGTCACTGAGTTTCATATATATGTATTTTTTAATATTCTCTTCTCATTAGAATGCTTTATATGAAATAAGAGAATGGGTGGGAAGTGGGAATGATAAGAAAAGAGAAATAAAGGGAAATCTTTTTTCTATGATGTTGATGTGATATAGTATTCTATATCTTGTGTGTGAATGCCTGCAGTTTGTAATTCACTTGCGCTGGCTCTGAGGAACTCTGGAAGCCTTTCCTTCATAAACTACTATCCAAAAAAGAAAAAAAGCTGATGCAACCTTTTTCTTTCTGTTTTCCCACTGATTTTCATCAAGAGACAACTTTGGGGCTGTAATTCTCCTTGCGCGGATGATCCACAAGCTTTAATTAGCTTGAACAACACAGAAACCGCTTGGAAATATTTTTTTTTTTTTTTTTAATCATTTGTTGACCGGGAAAGTCCGACTAGGTTCCACAGAGCCTGTTTTCAGCGTAGGCCCGGGGAGAAATGCTCCAGATGCATGTCTTTGGAATGTGGGAGGAAACCGGAGTACCCGGAGGAAACCCACGCGAACACAGGGAGAACATGCAAACTCCACACAGAAGGCACCCCAGCCGAGAATCGAACCGGTGAACCTCTTGCTGTGAGGTGACAATGTTAACCGCTGCACCACTGCGCCGCCCCAATATCTTGCTTCGTTTCTCATTAGAACAAAGTGACGCGCACTGATGACATCAGAGTAATGAGGCAAACCAAACCAGGAAGCTTACAGCCTGAATATCTTCAGGAAACAGTTTTTAACTTCATATCAACATTTATTAACCTACAAAACAACCCAAAATCATCAAAATAGAGGTCGATCAACAAGGATTACAAGATATGGACAAAATGAAAGGCAGATTTTGACTTTTTGATACATTTTTAAAAAAAGTAACTGAATGCATACCTAGATATGAGTGATGTTTAATACTGCAGTGCCCGATCAAGTCTATGGCAGGTTAGGAATAAAATATAGCTTTATATCAATGTGAGCTATAGAAAACTGCATGTTAGCCTTAAGCTTTAAATATCAGCAATGACAGCCAACCTTGCATTTTTTTATACAAAACTAATGTTTCACGGCCTGAGAATGATCACTTAACCAAAGCATAATTCAGTTATATTTAATGTCACATTTTGTATGTGTTAGAACAGCTTACATTCTAATTAATTTGTGATTATTTTCTTGAAAGATATTCTAAACTGACGTTTGCAATCTATTATAAACATTGTAAACATGTTGCACTGCAGGATATGTTTATTAACATTGCAAAATACCTAATGAGTGCATTAACAGGTTTTATAAATTATATTAATGAAGCTAACTCAATAATATATATAAAATCACTATACAGGCTAAATGATGCTACATGATAGATGCTATAATATTAAAGCTATTATTTCATTGCAAACTCAATTATCACTACTTTTTGCTGTCTAATGGGAAAGATTACATAAGCTTCATAGTTAAAAGTTTTTTTCTCTCTGTCTCATACATTAAAGGTAATTGTTTAATCGAGATTTATAATAAGGCTGTATATGAATGTTTTAAAGTAGCAAAGTGTAAAGGAACAATTTATTTTAGAACATATCAAGCTTTACTTGTAAAGGGCAACAAAAGTGGAATGTAATGATAATAGACAATGGTTATTAACACCTTGTTAAACCTTGTTTAGCGTGATTATAGAGAAGTTGAATAACAATGTTGGTCTTACACTATTCATATGGGAACATCCTGTTAATTTAGGTTATATTGAATGTCTTCTTTAAAGTTCAGTTATATTTAATGCATACAACATACTTTATTTTCAAGAATGAATAGTTGTATCAGATGAGTTATACCAAATCAAATGTATTATGTTACAAGAAGAAATTATATTTATTTATTTTATTTATTTATTTTACATTTGTTGACCGGGATAGTCCGACTGGATGCATGTCCATTTTCAGCGGAGGCCCGGGGAGAAAAGCTCCAAAGGGTAAGCAGATACAGCATTACATAATACCAGCATTACATATTACAGAGATTACATAAGTAAGCAAGTTAAACAAGTTCCACAGGTTACAGTTAGTCCTGAGCACAAGTCAGGATTAAATTTAATTACACAGTAAACTGGTTAACAGATTTTTACACATTCGAGTTAGCCAGGCTTGATACATTGACATAGCCAGTTAAGTGACAAATGTTGTTTGAGTCTAGTTTTAAATTGACCTAAGGTGGAAAGTAAGGTAATATCAGCTGGAAGAGAGTTCCAGGATCTACTTACAGAGTTTGCAAAGAGAGAATCACCGGCTGTGTTATTAATTTTGCTAGTCTGAATTAGTAGTTTGTTAGAGGATCGAAGCGGTCTAGGATTGTTATAGGGGGTGATAATATTTTTAAGTGCAGGAGTATTGTCTGGATTATAGAGGATTTTATAGGCCATAATCAGTTGGTTATACTGGATTAGGCTAGGTAGTTCAAGCCAACCAAGCTGATTTAGATTGATGCAATGATGTGTCCTAAAAGGCAGCCCAGTGGCAAACCTGGCAATGTGGTTGTAGCAAATTGAGAGTTTAAGGACAGTCTTGTTCAAATTCGAGAGTAGAGGGATGCATACAGAAGGGTTGAAAGAAGGTGAGAGCGAGCTATGGCAATTTTAGCTGGAGGGGTTAGGAAGGCTTTTATTCTGTAAAGTGACCCTAGTTTTTTATTGATGGTTTTGATAGTTTGGTTAACATGTAGGTCAAATTTGAGATTATTGTCTATGATGACAGCTAATAGTTTTGTAGATGGGTCAGGAGATTATTGTGCCATCATTTGATTTTATGGTAAAGGTGAAAGCGGTAGACCTACGTGTTGGTGAAAATAACAGCATTTTAGTTTTTGGGATTTAGGATCAGACGATGTTCAGAAAGCCAGTTTTCTATTGTATTAAAGGTGGTCTGGGTAGCTGACCATAACTCTACTGGAGATGTGGCTGAGCAAATCAGAGTAGAGTCATCAGCATATTGGATACAGCTGACTTTTGGGATGACAGTATAAAGGTCGTTAATGAAGGTGGAGAACAGCAAGGGCCCTAGTATAGAGCCTTGTGGTACTCCGAGGGTGTTAGGTAGAAGGTTAGAGAGTTTGTTCTGCCAGAGGACAGCCTGCTGTCGACCATTCAGGTAGGATTGAAACCATTGGAGCGCTCCAGTATCTAGACAGAATGTTTGCAGGGTGTGGATTAAAAGTTGGTGATCAACCATATCGAATGCCTTGGAAAGATCCAAAAAGAGGGCTGAGGATATATAATTATTGTTGCGATTATGGTGTTAGTAAAGGATAGGAGAGCTGAAGTAGTGCTGTGATGAGGACGGAAGCCATCCTGAGTGTCTGCATAAGGCGATTTTGGATTAGGTGGTGCATGAGTTGTCTATGAATACATTTTTCCATAATCTTTGCAAGTGGAGAGAGTATAGCTATTGGCCTATAATTGGAGAATTCAGTAGAGCTGCCTCCTTTGTGAAGTGGGATTACATAGGATATTTTCCAGATGGTGGGAATTTTAGCTTCTACTATGGTTCGATTGATTAGTATTGAGACGGGGTAAGCAATAGCATCAGCTGATTTTTGTAGGTACTCGGCAGGGAGTTGATCAGCAGAAAGTGTAGTGGGTTTTAATTTTTGATCAAGGTATGGATAAGTGAAGTGGCGACTGGTTGGAAGCTGAACGCAAGTAGGTTTCTAGGGGTGCTACTTTCAGGACCAGGGGAGCTAGGAGGTAGTTGGCTAGCTAGGGCTTGAATTGTCTCAGTAAAGAATTGGTTAAAACTATCAGAAACATCTTCAGGGGTTTTGTCAATAGTAGCAGCAGGGATTGGGGTTGAAGTTTGTCCAGGATGTAGTAGATTATTTAAACCTGCCCAAAACTTCTGAGGGTTATTTTGATTTACTGTCTGTAAATTACAGTAGTATTGTTTTTTGTCTTGTAATCTTTTGGTTTTGTTCCTGGATTGCCTGTATTTAATGTGATCTTGAGGGTCTTTAGAAGAACGCCATAAAGCCCATGCTTTGTTTCTAAGGGTAATTTTGAGTTTAGACTCTATAGAAAGCCATGGTGCAGTTTTTGCCTTGGTTCTCTTTGAACGAACAGGTGCATGCAAATCAAGGATCTCAAGGAATTTGTTGTTAAATTATCTAATATGTTACCTAGTTTTAATTACTCAAGATATACAAGTGGTTGCTATGTTCTATTACTACTGATAAGGGTTTGATCCAAGTGACTGATATCACTGGGACAAGGAGTTGCTAGCTCCAGGTGGGGAGCTACATTATTTTTTTATAAGTTACTACATACAAAAATTTTATAAAAATGTTTCACCTGACACCCATTATAATAGATCTACATAAGAATACAAGCTACAATAATTGCAACATACATATTACCCACTATAAAACATGGGCCAATGTTTATAGATTAAACAATTTTCATTTAGGAGAGCAATACATAAAATACATATATGATATAGATAAAATACAAATTGCACTAATACTGTTAAAAATATAAAATGGCCACATTTAAAGGCACATCAGTCAACATAAACCGTCTGAATAACTCAATCAAAAGAGGGAATCTATTTAAATATCTAGCCATACATAAACCCAACATGATTTTTTTACAAGAAACTCATTTATTGAAAGACGATGATAAATTTCTGAACACAAATATGCAGTCATTGTAAGTTCAGAACATTTAAAAAAGAAAAGGGGTGTAGCTATTCTCTGGAACAAATCACTTCCTTTACCCAGAATAATTAAGTCATATCAAGATGACAAAGGAATACTCTGTCTAGTTATAACTGAAATAAATAAAACAATTTATACACTACTTTACAACTATTGGTTACCAGCATAGGAACCAATACTATCAAACAACATTTAAATTAAATAGTTTCTCAGTCTGAAGGAAACATTATCATGGCGGGGAATTTCAATTGTATTTTAGGTGAAAAGGATTCTAGTACCATAGGGAAAAGAAAGCTAACGCCACAGGCTAAACAGTTAATAAAATTCATGGACTCTTATCAACTAAAATATATTCATGATTATACAGATCAGAACTTATTGCAATACACATTCTATTCCAACAGATACAAAACATATTCCAGGATAGATAGAATAATACTCTCCACACAAATAATAAATGATTTAACAAACAGTAAAATTATATCATGCCCAATTTCTGATCATAATTCTATTATGTTTGAGCTTAACATCAGTAGTATACCTAATGTACAAATAAAAAGAATTCCTGCATATCTTACACAATTAAAAGATTTTCAAAATGTTCTTAAAAGAAGAAATACAAAATTTTGTAAGTATAAATTCAGCATCTAACACACTAGACATATACACATGTGATGCTTTAAAAGCTTATTTATATGGACAGATAAATGGTATTATAATAAGAGGAAGTCTTGGGATAAAGATTTAAAAATTAAATTAAAAATAATACAAGATAAACTAGATACGTTACACCTTAAAAATTAAGATAAGCTTACATCTAAAAACATTAGAGATGAAATACACCAACTGAATGAGGAATATTGAGCTATACATCATCATAAGACTATGATCACCTTAGAAAAGTACAAATTTCTTGCCTATTCATTAAACCCCAAACACTTAACTAACCTTAAGAACAAAACCAAAAGAATAAATAAACATAATCATATTAAAGAGATATACTCTTTGAGGAAGAAGAAGGTGGTATATAATATACAAGACATAATAGATGTATTTAAATCAAACCGCACATAACATAGAATCTAAAGATAAGATAAAAGAATTTATTAATAAAAATCTCTGTAACAAACTCAACAAGCAACAGGCAGAAGTCATACATAAACAAATCTCCCTAGCAGATATATACACTCAAATTAACAAATTTAAACAAAATAAAGCTCCAGGAAATGATGGAATTTTACCTGAGTTATATAAAATTATGCCTAAAATTGCTGTCTGTTTACTCCACAAAGTTTACAATACAGCTCAGAATGACATTATAATGCCTCCTTCTTGGAAATACACATTTATATCACCTATACTAAAACCTAATAAGGACCCTAAATGTTCTTCATATAGACCCATCAAACTATTGAATGTGGATTATAAAATATTTATGAATATATATACTGAAAGACTAAAGAAATTCGTACCACATTTAATAGATGATGACCAGACAGGCTTTGAGATTAATAGAAGCACTTATGATAACATCAAACTAACTCTAGCCTTAATTGATTAAGCTCAAAGAAAGAAGAAAAATCTGACATTAATAAGCTTGGACATAAATTCAGCATAAGACTCAATAGATTGGGACTATCTGTGCATATTACTATAATGTCTAAATTTCTCCAAAAGTTTTATTGATTTACTAAAACATCTATATAAGGGAGCCCTTGCATATATTAAAATAGGATCATACATCTCAACCAAAATACCTGTTATAAAAGGAACCAAGCAAGGATGCCCTCTCTCTCCCCCTATTATTCACTCTAATAATGTAGCCATGGACTAATGATATAAAAAAATAAAAATATAGAAGGACTAGAGCTTAATGAGGAAATAACTTCTAAAGTCCAACTATTTGCAGATGATGTACTTTCACTACAAAGGGAAATGATTCCTCAATAGCATCATTATGTGATTCCATCAACATATTTCAAAGGATGTCTGGATTGTCATTTAATGATAAAAAACCAAAATCTTGTCTATGTATACAAAAAAAATAATAAAAGAACTATTTATAATAAATATAAATCTAATACAGATCAAATTACATACTTAGGAATCATCCTTGCTAAAGACATAAAATCAATAATGCAATTAAATTATAATAAGTGTTATGAAAACACTCAAACTCTATTATTGAAGTGGAATATGATTTTATTCACAACAGAAGAAAGATTAACAATCATAAAAACGATAACCCTACCCAAAAGCCTATATATAACTCGATCTATTTTAAAACTTCCTACCAAAAACTTTACTAATAAGTTAAATTCTTTGATATTAAAATTCTTTTGGTCTCCTAAAAAATGAGAATAGCCCTTAAATAACATCTAAATAGTTGGAGCAAAGGGGGGATAGCATTTCCAGATCTGAACCTATATTCAAGTTCTTCTATAATAGAACAATTATACAACTTTTAGATACGTCATACTCTGCAAAATGGAAGGTTTATTGGGAAGCAACAGCTATGCAACCAATAATGAGACCTCTAACTTGTAAGCTAGAAATAATAAGCAATCCAATGTTATGGATATTAAAAGATTACTTTATTATGCATATAACACCCAAGCACACAACCAGCTACATTTACACTATCCTAACAAATTTTAGAGACTTCATATGTAAACACCTCAGATATAAAGAATGTTTTTTTCTGCTATTCCATGTAGCATTTACACAAGAGTCTTTGTTAACATCAGACTTAAATAAAATCACATTGTTTAAACAAAATGAACTTAAGTTTTTGTTTCAGTTGACTTCAGACAGTAAAGCTAAAAGTGTAGATCAGATAATACAGGAATTTCATTTGGACAAATCCTTATGGCTAGATATACAAACCCTCAGATTATTTATAGACAAAATTAATTTGATCTCACCAACAACTAAACATGATACTAGTGCATTACTAGACTAATTTCAGTCTTACAGCATAATCAAACTTATTCAGGCAAACTTTCTTTTATATTCAGAATCATAAGAAATTAAACATATAGCTGCCCAGAAAGCTATTAGAATTATTTGTACACAATTAATAACAAACTTCCCTGTGATCAAGAAAAAATAAACATATTAGAATCTGCAGGGAAAACGACTCTATCACTTAAATGGAAATTATACACCTGGAGATTTATGTACAGATTTTTTTATACTCCTCAACTAATGAATAAAATCAACAGAAAACAGAACATTTGTAACAAATGTTAAGTCAGACATAAGTATAGATTGGGCTCACATGTTCTATGATTGCCCTGCTATAAAGAGTGTTTTGGGGGAGTGTTAATGAACTGTTACAGACACTATTCACAGATAATTTCACGTTTAACAAGTCTCTAGTGCTTTTTAATATACCCATATCACACAGTGTTAAAAAAGTAAAATATCATTTACTTTGGGCAATACTTGCTGTGGTTGGAAAGAGCATTACAAAAAACTGAATATCTGAATCCCCTCCTCCTTTCACTGAATTCAAGAATATGTTAAATGAAGTTTGTCATTTACAACTTAAAACTATAACTTCTAGAACAACTAGAAAGACTTGTGCATACCATATGTGGGTAAATTTACAGAATTTGTTGAAAAAAGATTAACAATTACAATGAATAACTTTGGTTTCTTTTTTTCTTCTTCTATATGTGAAACACAATCAAAAAATGGTTAAAGTACTACTTTTATGTAAAGATTAATGGATGTCTTTGTAAATACTTTATTTTATTTTATCAGTTATTCTATATAGTTATTTTTTTATATGTAATCGCTGAAATTACATTTTTTCTGTGAAATTTATGTGATTGTTTATAAATTTGTTTTATTTAAAATCAATAAAATTGTTTTCAAAAAAAAAAAAAAGAAGAAAATTAGTACAGTATATAAAATATTGCATGCTAACTAAAAGAATCAATCAGAGGAGGTTAGGAAGGATTGGGAAGAGAGACTGGATAAGCAATTCACAAAGAAACAATGGGGAATGTATGTATGTCTCCCAAATATGCAACAGAATCTAGAAGATTTAGGATCTTTGCTTGGAAGTATGTACATAGGTATTTTTATACCCCAAGCAGAATCCAAAGAATTTTTCCTGGGGTAGACAGCAAATGTAGGAGGTGTGATAGGGAAGAAAGAGGTAACTAACATATTTTTGAGTGTAATGAGTTGGCAAACTTTAAAAATTCCCTGCAGACTGCTCTGTCAGAGATGCTGCATGACCAAATTAGAGTAAATAGGGAAACTATTTTTGAGCTATGCTATAGAGTCTTGCTGA
Organism: Protopterus annectens; assembly: GCF_019279795.1. Taxonomy (NCBI): domain Eukaryota; kingdom Metazoa; phylum Chordata; order Ceratodontiformes; family Protopteridae; genus Protopterus; species Protopterus annectens. The sequence continues at coordinate 935,910,396 of NC_056737.1, forward strand.
GTCTAATTATGATGGCTACCAAAAAAGCAGTTACTAGAAAATGGAAATCAAAGTCTAAACCAACTTTACTAGAAGTAGCAAAGATAGTTGCAGAGATAAAACAACTGGAATTGTGATCTTTAGAAAGGGTAGGAGGAAATTACATAGGAAAAAATGGGAAATTTGGGGTCAGTACATGCAGAGGAGGAATTCAGTTTAAAAGAATACAGGATTTCAGTGAGCTATGTAATGGCTGACTGACAATGGCTGGCTATATTAAAAGTGTTATATAATATTTGCAGCACAATTGTGTCGGCACAGTTTGTAATGTACAATGTTTGCAACTGAGGTTGTGTCGCTATGGTTTATTTTCATTTATATAAATGTACGACTGTCTATGTCATACATGATAATAAAGATGTTTCTCGTTTAAAAAAAAAGACCTGGGAGAAAGTAGGAAGAAAGTATATTTTCCAATTTGGTGAATACCTGACATAACTGTATTACCAGTAAAGACATATAAGAAGGAAAGACCTCTCTGATCGACTCTCGATAAAAATAATAGATCATCAAATACGTAGTTAAAATGGCTGTAAATTCAATTTTTTTATTTAGAAATGTATAGATGTAAAGACTTGCTGGCTACATGGTGGTTTAGTACTAATCTGTCTCTCAGCTGTAAGTTCCTTGAGTTCAGTCCTGACCTCCACTCACTTTCTTTGTGGGGTTTGTGTGTTCTGCCCACATCTGTGTCCGTTTTCTCTGCATATTCTGGTTTTCTGCTAGCTCCTGATGAAACAAAAATTGGTTGTTGATTGGTTACACTAAATTATCTGAATATTTATTTTATTTATCCTTGCTGCCATGGTCCAATCTGTGACTGAAAAGGAGCCACTTAACCAGTTAATAAATGACATACAGACATATAGATAACAAAGAGAAAAATATCTATAGTAATAGGCACTGTCATTGATCTCAGTTGTTGGCATTATTAATGTTAGAAACAAAATAGTAGCAATAAATAGACATTATGACTTCCCAGTGTAGAAATCAAACTTAATTAACAAAGGATCAAAATAAAGGAATTAAAATGACTAAAGATATCAATATATTAGTAACAATAAAGTTTGTTACAATTGTTACTTAGACACATAATATGTACTGTACTGTACTGTTTTTGTATGACTACAGAAGCGGAGTTAACAATGAGCAAATTTCATAATCTGCAAAGGACTGCCGTCTAGTAATGAAAATCTTACAACCCCATCAGTCTTGCTAATCATCTTCTGTGAATCATGATAGATTTTTCTGTAATAATAGAAAAACTGGCACCAGCCTGGTAGCATAGAGTAATGAAATCCTAGCTGTGACCCATGTGACCTGAGTTTGATTAGAGGTTCAGGCACCTGATGATGATGGCATAGAGGATGAGCGTACCTGTTGTGGAGGGCTGGACCCATGTGTGTGTCACTCTAGCTGAGCTCTGCAAGAAAATGGATATCAGGGAGATGTATGCTGGGTTGGGGGATGGGAGGGAAAAGTAATAAGTGCCCATCCTATGAGCCCATGGTGGAGTATTCAGTGAGACTGCTCTCTGAGGTTCACTTAGTTCCCAGTCTTATAATGATGTCAACATTTGGGGCTGAAGAATTGGGACCAAGCAAAAAAAAATGTATCCGGTTGCATTATGACTACTACTTGCCTGACCCATCTCGCTTTGCATTGCCAGCAGGTACACCCTAAGAGGCTGCACATGGAGGGGATCTCCATGCACAGGACCTTTTCCAGAAGGAAGACCTTTCCAGTGGATAGCACCTGGGATCCTGCCTGTTCTTGTGGGAAGTGCTGTGGATAGGATTCTAGAGAGTTGACAATGAAGGAATCTGAAGTTAGCAGCAGGTTAAAAAACGATGACAGAAAAAGTGTTATTGTTTAACTACTAAAAGATAAATAATACAGTTCAAGCACCAAATAACTGATGATCTTAACTGCTGTTGTCAGCCATGAACTTAGGTTATTGTAGTCCCAAATAGAACTGACAAAAGTTCTTCAACACAGGTTTGGGCAAAAAATAGTTTCATCATCTAATTTGTAACTCTTACCAGTTAGCAGAATATGTAGCTTTCACTGGGGATATGCCGTAGTTGATTACTTCTAGGAAGCAGATCACAACAGCTCACTGCCTTCTCCCCATCAGATGTACAAGAACTGACACTGAATATTTACATGACATTCAAACTCATAATCCAGCTGAAAAAGCACTTCTTCATCCAAGTCAAACGCTCCTGCTTCAACACAGGACATATCACCCAACCTTTCTCCTTTCTGAGTCTCTTCTCCTCTCTTACGATTCTCTGAAGATTGACACACTTCAGAAACTAAATTGTACATTACATTCTGTGTGATCATACATTGCACTGTGCTTGTTCACTAGAATTATATATACAGTTTTTTCTATGTAATTAGTCTGAACTATAGTGTTATTGCTTACATTTCTGTATTTTCTATTTGTGAAATGTTCTGTATTTCACCCTGGCTGAGCCTGAAATTTGTCAATATTGATGAGTGCTCTACCTCAGTAAACAAATATAAATAAATTCAACACAAACAGCACATTTTTGAACTTGCTGTTACACCTTTAAAACATTTACTTCCCCTCTTAATATACCTGCTACGTACTTCACATGTTGTTAACTGGATTTAGTCATACTGGAAAGTGCCCACTTTCAGAGGAGGTCTGGTGGGAGCATGATATAATAGGACAGTAACAGTAAAAAATTGATACACTAAATCAACCATATACACGTTAACATCACAGCAAAAGACACCACCACTATCCACCCAACAGATCATACCAAATTACTAGGAGTTGAAATAGGCAACAATCTCAAATTTGACATTCACATATCCATGACCATAAACAAAGTCCACCAAAAACTAGGAGCCTTATACAGAAATAAGCAACTCCTCACCAAAGCAGCTAGGATTTCAGTTGCAAATTTGCACCTTATCTCCACCCTACTTTATGCCTGTCCAATATATAACAACCTAAGGCAATGCGATCTAAATAAACTCGAGACCTGCTACAACAAAATCGCCAAATTCGCCACTGGGGCATCCTACCACAGTCACCACTGTCTCTCACTTACTGAACTAGGCTGGCTAGAACTCCCTCACCTCCTTCAATGGTATCAACTCACACTCGCCCACAAACTAGTTAACAATCCTCTAGAGGTCCCATCCCTCTAGTATCTACTCCAGCCCTATCTCACCACCAGACCACTACGGTCCAGCAGCAAAAATCAATTACAGGTTACTAGAGCCAATAACACTGCTAGAGAAACACTATTCTCCAGTGCTATAGCCAAATTATGGAACACCTTCCCCCCACAATAACCTCTCTACCATCATGTACCCACTTCAAAGCATTACTTAAAGCGCACCTAAAAACATGCTGGCTATGCCCTTGTATCTCTCCCCTCTAACTTCTCCCACTCCATCTACCCTCTACCTCTCTTCCATCTCACAAACTACCTTTGATACAGCAAGCTGTGATACTTCCATGCCTATCTACTTATTATATGGCAGTAACTTCTTATTGTAACAATTGTTAATATCTGCTATGACTTCGTGGATAGAACAGATGCTAGTTATCTACTGAATGTAATATGTTCTTCATCTGTAACTATGTTTGTAATTGCTAGGATTTTTAATCTGTAAATATGTCTGTAATATTTTAATTTGTGGAGCTTTTCTCCCCGGGCCTCTGCTGAAAATGGACCTGCGTCCAGTCGGACATTCCCGGTCAACAAATGTAAATAAAATAAATAAAATATACAAAAATGTGAAGAAAAAAAATAAAATCGTACTGGAAAAGACAAAAGTAATAATATGAGTAACAAGAAAATTATTACAGTGTGCTTGCATACATAATAGACTACAGTACAGATCATTCAAAGTCTGTTAAAAGTAATGTAATATGAAAGGAGAAAGTGGGAGGAGAAGAGGTTAGAGAAGACAGAATGAGGGAAATTATTTCAAAATTAGGTGACTGGGGTCACGCGTTTAGCACAAGATAAGTAATTATTAATCAGTAATTTCCATACTTTTTTGAAACACAATTATGCCTTGGAATAATGAAAAATTACCTGAGTTACTGCAATCTTCAGACTAGTGGACTAGTGTATACTGCCTGTTCCAATGGTTGCAGTTATGGTCCTTAAATATTAAACAGGTACCCTTCACAGCCATCAGGTCCTTCACTTGGCAGGGTGACATACACATAGCAGTAATATTAGATTGTGGTTTTATCAGTAAATCATTTGTAGCACTGCCTTTTAAGTAATATAATGCACTGTGGTAAATGGATATGCACTAGTAAGAACAGTACATTGCAAATTGCAGAGATTGACAGTTTGGGGGGTTATTGTTGAGAACATTTTTTTATCAGATACTCTCCATTCTGCAGTCCAAGGCAGTTCACAGAATGAACACTGCAGATGCTGCAGAGGTAAAACTAAATGTTTACTTTCACCATGATCCTGGCCAGATGAAATCACACTGAATGGTCCTTGGGCATTTTGTTATTGCAGCCATCTTGGATTTCTGGTCAGCTGATGATATAGTAAGTGCTCTCTTAATTTGTATCCCCTTAAAGCTGCTAGCTGTCATGATGATGTAATGATGATGAGGTCATATAATTGTACTTGTTTTTGAATATGCTGCAGTGTTCAGCTAGAAATATGAGTGGAACTGCTTCATAGAATTCCAGTAAAATGTCTTTTTATATGATCAAAATGACTTGATAAGTTGCAATTCTGCTTACATGTTGAGTGATATGTTAAGCTAAAGCTGACAGAAGTACACTTTTCTGCAGTATTAGTGTGAAGTACTTTTAAATAATCGGTTTCTTTTATTGTCTTCAGGTTTAAGGATATTGCATTGCACAGTAAAGATGAACTGTTATCTGCTGGTTTTGAGGAGACCTCATTTTGTAGTACCTTCAGTAATGTAAGTGTTTGGACACAGTGATTATATTTTGCAAATTGTTAGCCATTTACTGTAATTTTATTTAATATATTTTAACTAATACTTCAGTGAACTATTTTTGTTTACAGATGTCAGTTTGGACAGAAAACTTAGAACATTTAACAGGGAAGAAAACTAGTTAAGCAATGCAGAAATGTAGATTTTTCAGGTCATAGCAATTAGAGATATTAACAACATGGTACATAGGTATGGAGCATCAGTAATCTTAAAGCTGAATGAGGTACCATGTTGCAGTTAGTTAATGCAGGGAATATAAAAACTTTTTCTGTCACCAGTCCCTAAGTATAGCAGAAAATATCCCTCTATACCTGGACCCCTTTTCAAGAAGCCTTTTAAACCTGGGCAGCAAAAATCAGGAAAGCAACAATGCAAACTGAAATGACAAGGGGGCTCCCAAGTAATGAAAGTGGACCCCATGGATCTTTCCAAACAAAGAAACGTGCATAACTTTTTAAGCACTCTTTCTAAAAGTAACATACTGGACAGTGTAAGTCATCTTTTGACCCAAATATACATTCTGATTCTACAGAACGCAGAAGATAGTATATGTGCCACATTGCATATTCACAGTGTCATGAAAGAATGCTATATTCTGTGATGTTGAGGACTCTATGATATGGAAAATGGACTAAATGTCAGATATCCTTATGCTATTCCTTACCATGCACACATTGGTCTTTTTACATTTTTGAGATTGCTTGTTTTCTGTTCTCCATGACCATACCATACATGTATGGCTGCATGGGGTATAGATGTATAAAGTCCCATTTAAAAGCCATTATCTGTCCTTTCTACATCGCTGAAGCTAAACATCTTTATGCTGTTGTACTTGACTGTACTACTTTATATAAATTGTAGAGAAGCATCATTCTGTAAGTGACATAGTACTGAACATATTTTTCCTTTTATATAAAAAAGTGCCGCTGTGCATACTAAGCTCAGTGAAACGTAGTTTCTAAAATATGTGATTCTTTTGTCTATGTTGTATATTTCATTAACTATCCATTTTAAACTACCAGAAAATAGCTATTACAGGCTTTTGAGTGGGATACTAGACCCCCAGTTCCATAAATAGTAATGACAGTTGCAGCCATCCCATTGACACAGAGACAGGGTATCTTTCTACAGTGCTGGTGACCCAGGATTGATTAGCAACCTGGGAAGATGGTGGGCCAGTGAGGGAAGAGGTAGGCTTGGGCATCTGACAGCCAGCTTACTTACCTGATGGTGGAGGGCACATGACTTTCTGATACTGCACAGTGCACTCTAATTGAGGTTAGGGGGTGGAAGAGGACCACACAGTCATGTGTGTATAGAGGGCAGGGCAAGGTAGACATCGGTGTATATAATACATGACAGCGTGAATGTGCGCGCAGTATGTCATTGCATGTTCTGCCTAGACTAGGGCATAAAATCTCTGCTGTGCCTGTGAGACGGGATGATAGTATTCTGGCACACCTTGATTTCCTTTCTCCCACTAATGAGGAATCATCCATCATCTATGGGCCCAAGCTATCTTCTCTTGTCCTGGGGGTGTAGGCTGCTCAACATAATGAGGAAGGTTGGAAGCATTGGTGGTAGCAGGCAGTCAATTCCACTGCAAGTGATTCAAAATGTTATTACTATTTATTCATGTATTATTTATTCATGTATTAATTATATATTTAAAGTAGTTTTGAGAAGACAACAGTTGTTACGGTAACATATGCTGTTAGAAGCAAATGACGTAATTTGATAAAACAGAAGTGACATTACATGGACAGTAGATCCCAACATTACTCAAAAAGAGCAAAGGAGAGTTATTTCTCCTTTTTGGCCAAGGTACTCTTATGCTCCCAGGTCAACGTGCATCTTGTTCATGTGCAAAGGCATTCGCAAAATGCATCACAGATATGTAAGGAGTATTATTGTATGTATTCTGAAAGTTTAATAGAAAACATAACTTCATAGGTCTTGTAAATATGATGGTTAGTCTGATGTTCTTCGTCTCACATTGCTGCAGTCATAACTAGTGGGTAGTCCGCTGTCCTCGGTCGGCCCGAATACCAAAGAATTAGGCTGGCGTCGGTCATGGTCGCTCGGAGCTGACGTCAGTACGTAGTAGTACTTAAGCGCATGACCGACGCCATATCCTCAGTCTTTTTTGCCACGTGGTCCGAAGCAGAAGCAGTGTTTGCAAGTGCCGTTCGGCGTTCTGAAATTTTCAATTTCGAGTTTCAGACCGAAGACCAAGTTGGGCTAAGTACCCCGTTGGGGAAAACTTTTTGTCTTTTCTTGCTTCAGTTAATCCGGATGTCAGAAAAAGTTAATAATTGTATTTCTTGTGGGAAACAGATACCTCATAGGGACTACCATTCTCTCTGGATTCCTTGCTTGGGGCCTGAGCACAACGTAGTCGGGTGTCGCTTTTGCGCTAGATTTAATAAACGCACCATTAAACGTAGATTAGACTGTGCTAGGCTTGTTTTCGGTAAGAGGTGTAACTACAACATACCGTCGGATCCTCCGATGCCCGCTACCGCAAAAAAACGAAAAGATAAATCTTTAAGGTCTAAACCGGATGAGTCGTCCGTTGCGGACGCCGGTTCTATGGAAGTCATGGTTGAATCTGTGGATCCAGCCGAGGTCTCGGCTGAATCCCAGGGGGAACCTTTACTATTACAGGAGTTGGCCTCTCAGGAGTTAGGCCAGGCCGAGGGTGCTTCTCAAGTATCTGTAGTTCCATCCTTACAAAAGGTAATTAGGCCTTCTACCTCTATGACTAAAGGCCCTGCTAAGGCTGAACCTGGTCCTTCTGGTACGGGCCATAGCCCTAGTTCTTTGGGTTCTGTTCCTAAAAAACATATGTTGAAAATGGCAGAGGATTTGGTTACCTTGATTAGGGGTTCTATGCCCCCTCCTGAGAAGAGGCCTAGGGTGGAGACAGATTTAGAGGGAATGGAGCATTCTTCAGATTACTCTGAGTCCTCAGCTGAGGATATTCAGGATTTTCCTTCCTATTCAGATTCGGATGCAGAGGATTCCTGTCCTTCTGCTTCACCTCCAGAGGATTTTTCCTTCTCTGAAACCTTGCATTCTGTGAGGGAGCATTTCAAGTGGGAAGGTCAGGAATTGTCTGATTCTCATAAGAGGCTGAGGGAATTTTTGTTTTTGCCACAACATAGACCTTTGGCTATTCCCCCTGTTTTAGATGTGGTTCAGGATGTTTTTTCTGAAGCTTCACTTAATCCTGATTCTTTACCCCCTGCCCCTGTTAAGCCAGACAGGTATTACAGAGTCCCAGAGGCACATAAATATCTGTATAAGAGTCCTAGGGCTGACCCGGAAACTATTATTCAAGGGCCAAAGGGTGTCAAGGCTTCTGTGGTTAAGAATCCAGTTCCTTTGGATAAAGATTCTAGAGCTTTGGATAGGTGGGGGAAAAAAGTGTACACCTCTTCTACGTTAGCTATGAGGGCTTTAAATTGCCAATTTCATATGCTGAAGTATCAGAATTTTCTGTTAGGTCAATTGAAATCTAAGGTAGATGCTTTATCTGAGGGTATAGAGTGTAAGGAATTGCAGGACTTGGTTCATGCTTCAGATCAAGTTGGTAAACATTCCTTGCAGTGTGGCTTTGATGCTCTTCAGGCTTCTTCCAGGGTGGCTGCTACTGGTTCAGTTATTCGTAGACATGCCTGGCTTAAGGATCAAAATTTGTCAGAGCATGTGAAAGCTCGGAGTTTGGATGCTCCTCTTCAATCTGAAGTTCTTTTTGGTTCCCCTGTGGAGTCGGTTTTGAAAAAGATGGAAGAAAAAGCTAAGTCTATGCAGACGGTTAAGGATTTTTTGCAAGTGCAACCCCCTAGGTTTAGCAGGAATTGGCCTGCAAGAGGATGGTCCTACCCTTCTTCGGATTTCCAGTCTAGGGGCAGGTCTAGACGTGGTAGGGGTAGGGCTCAAGCTCAGGGTTCCTTCAGACCTAGGACTTGGAGTTCTCCTGCGCAATCTTCTGGTGAGGGCAGGGGTCAGCCTTTTCGTAAACAGACCCAATGACCTGTATTTTCAGCTGCCAGACCCTTCTTGTCTGGCAGCTCCTCTAGGGGGAAAGTTGGCACTTTTCAAACAAAATTGGCATTTGGTCACCCAGGACAAATGGGTGTTGGACATAATAAATCTAGGCTACAAGTTTTATTTCCACACTTTTCCTCCTTTCAAAGGCATACCAGATGTACCTCCTCAGCAAAGGCTGGAGGCGCAGGAACAAATTTCTTTGCTTTTACAGATGGGAGCAATCCAGGTGGTACCTCCGTCAGAAGTAGGCCTAGGGTTTTATTCTCGTCTATTCCTAGTGCCAAAGAAATGAAACACGTGGAGGCCAATTCTGGATTTGTCCATTCTCAATACATACCTAGACATTCCAAAGTTCAAGATGTTAACTTTACAGCAACTTCTGCCTATGCTAGGCAAAGATCACTGGATGGTAACTCTGGATCTCAAAGAGGCCTATCTTCACATTCCTATCAGGCCCAGCTGCAGGAGATTTCTGCGTTTCCGGGCGGGTACTTCTCATTATCAGTTCTCTGCATTGCCCTTTGGTTTATCTACTGCGCCCAGGGTGTTCACAAAGGTTCTGGCCCCTGTAATAGCGTTCTTCAGACTGAGGGGAATTCAAATTTATCCTTATCTGGACGATTGCCTGATTCTTGCTCAAGACAAAGACAAGTTGCTTCAACATCTACAGTATGTAATGGCAGTTTTAAGGTGCCTAGGGTATTCTGTGAATGAAATAAAGTCCAGTTTAGTACCCTCTCAGGACATGTGCTTTCTGGGTGTGAGACTGAATACAGCCTCTCAGATGGCTTTTCTGACCCCGGACAAACAAAGAACTCTTCACCTATACTTCCAGCATTTATCAGTACTGTCCAGGCTGACTGCAAGGACAGTCCTACAAGCCTTGGGGTTCATGGCATCTTGCATTCTAGTACTTCCCAATGCCAAACTGCATATGAGGAAGCTTCAATGGTATCTCAAAACTGTATGGACTCAACACTGCCACGATTTGGACACTGTCATTCAGATAATACCTTGCATCCAGAAGGAATTCTTGTGGTGGGCACAGGAATGTCACCTAAACAAGGGACTCTCTGTGATCCGACCAGAGGCGAGTCAGATCATAACGACGGATGCCTCAGAACTGGCTTGGGGAGCACACTTCAATGGGAAATGGATTCAAGACACGTGGCCTCCCAGACTACAACATTTACATATCAACATGAAGGAGATGTTAGCAGTCCAGTTTGCCCTGTTGGCTTTCAAGGGCCTACTTCAACCAGGACAGGTGTTGATTCGAACAGACAACACTACAGTCATGTGGTACATCAACAAGCAGGGGGGAACCCATTCTTACCCTCTTTGCAGACAAGCAGTGATTTTGTGGGAGACTGCTCTGAGTTTGCACATCACTCTTCAAGCTCGGTTTCTGCCAGGAGCTCAGAACTCCCTAGCAGATGTATTGAGCAGACATATTGTGGACCCCCACGAGTGGAAATTGGATCCTCAGGTATTCCAGCAGTTGACAATGGCTTGGGGGACTCCAGACATAGATCTGTTCGCTTCTCCTCTAAATTTCCAGCTACCAAAATTTTGCCCAAAGATGTTTCACCCAAAAGCTTGGAAAGTGGATGCTCTATCTTTCAGTTGGAACAACCTTCACGTCTATGCTTTTCCTCCTCTGCCTCTCCTTCCCAAGGTGCTCTTGAAAGTCAGGCGGGACAAGCCTTGCATGATTCTAATAGCACCAGATTGGCCACGTCAGCACTGGTATCCTCTGCTGAGGAGTTTAATTCAGGAGCCTCCTTGGCCTTTGCCACAACTTCCTCACTTGTTGTCCCAGTCAAGCAGTCATTTGCTCAATGTCAGAGTGCAGTCCCTACATTTAACAGCCTGGCGAATTCTGTTTTAGAGCCTGTGGGATCTCAGCTTCCTCAACAAGTTTTAGATGTCCTTTTGGAAGCTAGGCGGCCTAGCACCAGAAAAGTTTATGCTGATAAATGGAGGAGATTTTTTCTTTGGAACACATCAAAGGGCTTTGATGTCTCGGTGCCTAATTTGAGTTTTTCACTACAGTACCTTACTGAATTACTGGACAAGGGTTTGTCATTTTCCTGTGTGAAGGTTCATGCTGCTGCCATTTCTGCTCACTATGATTGTGACCCTCCTTTATTTTCTCACCCTTTGTTTAAGCAATTTCTTAGAGGGGCAAAAAATATAAGACCCCCACGTAGAGCTCCTACTCCTTCCTGGGATCTCAATTTTGTGTTGGAGAAGCTTACTTTGCCTCCTTTTGAACCTGCAGCTACGTCTGATTTGAAGTTTTTGTCTTGGAAGACTGCTTTTTTGTTGGCCATCACTTCTGCTAGGAGGGTATCTGAATTGCAGGCCCTCATGGCAGTTGAACCTTTTCTGATATTCCATAAGGATAGAGTTTCTTTGCGTACTAACCCTACTTTTATGCCAAAAGTGATTTCTAATGTGGCCTTGAATCAGTCTATCCATTTGCCTACTTTTTATGCTGATCCCCAAAATAAAGGGGAAAAAGTCTTGCATTCGCTGGATATCCACAGACAGTTACGTTACTATTTGAGCAGGACTAAGGAGTTCAGACAGACTCAACAGTTATTTGTTACTTTTGCTTTGAGTTCTCAAGGGAAAGCTGTTTCAAAGCAGACTATTTCTAAGTGGATTGGTAACTGTATTGCTTTTTGTTATTCTCATCATGGGAAGAATGTTCCTGCTGGGATCAGGCCTCATTCCACTAGGGCTACTGCTACATCTACTGCTTTTTTGAGGGGTGTAGCTACTAAAGATATTTTGGAAGCAGCTACTTGGAGTTCAGTTCACACTTTCACCAAGCATTACCATCTCCCTCTTTATTCCAAGTCCAGGGCTGGGTTTGCCACTGCAGTCTTACAGGGCATGTTAGCAGCCCCTAATGCTTTTTAGTTTGCCAGCCTCCCCTTTTCCTTTGCTTTGGGATTCTACCCACTAGTTATGACTACAGCAATGTGAGACGAAGAACATAGTACAGTTTTGTACCTACCATAAATGTAGATGTTCGAGGATCCACATTGCTGCAGTCCTATTTTCCCTCCCTCCTTCCCCTCTATTGTTGGGGTTGTTGTTGTTGTGGTGGTATTGTGGTTGTTGTGCCTTTTCTTTTTTAAGGCATTCTGACATCTGGGGCAAGAAAGACTGAGGATATGGCGTCGGTCATGCGCTTAAGTACTACTACGTACTGACGTCAGCTCCGAGCGACCATGACCGACGCCAGCCTAATTCTTTGGTATTCGGGCCGACCGAGGACAGCGGACTACCCACTAGTTATGACTGCAGCAATGTGGATCCTCGAACATCTACATTTATGGTAGGTACAAAACTGTACTTTATTGTTTAGGATCTTAATACCATTATATCCCCAAATCACTGAGTCTTTTTCATATTGTTTGTTTTTTTCTTTATCTGACTAAATAAAAATAGTAGGCAGTAGTCAGGGTATCTGGTTAAGTGTTGCAGGCCATAATAGTGGAACTGAAAGGGTGAATGTGGGGGAGTAATATTCTGCAAAGTTGTAGCATCCTGGAATATTCCTCCTACTCTGAGGTTCACTAGTATCAGAGTCAGCCTATACAGGTAGCAGGAGTGGGGGGAACAGCCCCTATATCAGGTAATTTGGGGAGGTAAAGCCACTCCTCTGAGAGAGAAAAAAGCACTTTAAAAGTGTAATAGTAAGTTTCAGACTTCACTTTTGTTTTACATCACTGTTTATAATTATTTTTTTTAAATGTCACATCAGGACTCTCAGTTGTTTCTGGATACCTTTAAAGATCTCAGGAACAGTTTTAAGTAGTCCTTTTGACTGTTTATTCATTTTCTATATTTGTTTATGCATACCTTTTTAGTTTTGTATGTTGTAGGATTTAGTTGATTTCATAGTAGGTTTTAAAGGATTCAGAGTTTTGTAAAAAATCAATTCAGATTAAATAATTTCAATGAAATATCTCAGTATCATGTGTCAGCTAAGTATTTGGGCTGTTACAGGAATCACGTCCATCCTGAAGCAAGCTTTTATCTCTGAAATGAACCACATGTATGTTTCTAGAAGAGGACCCCCG